>NC_138837.1:13274469-13477469 GCF_965183815.1 Platalea leucorodia
CAGCAGCAACCCTCTCACCAGGGACAGTGAGGCCATGCCAGCCCCACTGATTCTGGATCCCTTTGCTCACACAAGTCTCCTGCTGATGCCACGGACAAGAGGCCCAGCAAGGGAGGAGCTCATTACCATTGTAATGTTGCTGGTGCTGGGCGAAGAAAGCCAGGAGGTGTTCTCAGCTTCCTGTTCCCTTTGACGCTGAGGATGCTCTGGATTATCCTCTGGCAGCATCGTGCCTAAACAGGAGGGGAATCACAGACAAGTGGGTAGGACAAAGCGTCTTTACCAACAAGCTTAGCAAATGGTGAAAAAAGCTTTGAACTAGGAATGGCTGAGGAGGGAGGCTCCGACCCACAGTCAGGGGAGGAGGTGGTAGGCAGGGGTATAAAGCAAAGGGTGACGACAGGCGAAGGGAACCAGAGGGACCTCAGGGATGATGAAGAAGGATGAGAGACACCTGCCTCATGCGTATGTGTGCAAACGCTCACGGCCTGGGAAGCTCAAAGGAACTAGAACTCTGCACGCAGTCACACAACTCACACGTTGTTGGAATAACTGAGATGCGAGGGACAGAGAAGCTGGCAGGCTTTCATGGACAGCCTCCAGCAAGAACAAGAACGGTCCGTTGCAACACTCAGGGAAACAAGCAGGCATATGAGAAGATGCCTGTGTGTGGAGCGACGCAGCCCACCACAGCTTCTCTTACATTTTTGCCACAGGATGAACCTGAAGAGGTGATGAAGAGCATCCAAAGCCCCCCAGCTGATCTCCCAGTTCTGGCAAGCGCGGCAAAGGATGAGACGCCCCAGCAGCTGTCCCAGGATGGGGATATGGATCTCTGTGTGGCAAGCACGGCTGTCATCGTCTCCTAAATGGGTTCTGCAGACCTGGGCGAGGGAGGCAGGACAGGTAGAAGGGCTGAGGGGCAGCAGCGGCGACCCAAGAGTCTGCCCAGGGAAGGATCCCCGCGGAGTCGGAGCTTTGCAGGGCCCTCTCAAAGCAGCCAGCTGGGCAGCAGGGCAGGGAGAGCTGCTGGGCCTGGGTTCCTGCCATGCTCCGTGGGCAGTCCTGTCCTGCACAGGCCTGGGGGCCAACATGGCTCCTGGCAGAGAGGGAACTGGGGAGAGAAGAGCATGGGGAAAAAGAAAGAAACCAAGACCCTGGCTCCAGGGCAGAGCCTTGCTGAATGCCTCAGTCGCTGCCCAGGCTTGCCTCGCAGGCATCTCTGAGCTGCAGGCTGCTCTGGTGTGCAGGCAAGGGGAGACAGCCTGGCTGGAGGCTGCCTGGCTCCTTACCTCCACTGAGGAGCAGGTGGCCAGCAAATCGCTCAGCCTCCCAATCCTCCCCACAGCCCTCTCACACGCAGCTGCGCTCTGGCAGTTGATGAAGGTCAGCAGCATCTGGGAGGAGAGAAACTGCTCACGTGCCCTGGGAGCTGGTGCCCGCGCCAGCAGAAGCAGCACTGCTGAAGCCCTGGCTGGACTCGCGCAGTCCTTGTGGCCATGCAGGTGGGCAGATGGCACCCCCAGGGCAGCGTCTGCTCCTTTCCGTGCCCTCCCCCACAACACAGCCCTGTGTCCCCTCTCCCATGAAGGCTGGGCTCTTGGGCAGGAGGGGGTCTGCAAGGGGGCAATGGGGATACGGCCCCCTGGGAAGCCAGGCGTACAGAGCTTCAGGGCTGGGCTCCCTGTGCAGGACAGGCAGGTCTCAGTGGTTCTCTGCCCCAGTCAGATCTGGGGAGGAAAGCACGAGGGACGGTGAGGCAGGGGAAGAGCACCACCAGCTGCCACCGCTGCGGTGCCTAAGGAGAGGGCTCAAATGCCTCCCAGTGCTTTGGTGCAAGGAAAGTTCTAGGGACGGAGCAGGCCCAGAAGTGCCATGGGCAAGGCTTTGCCATGACACAGGAGCAGGCGGCAGAGGGGAAGTGACATTGCGTGCAGCCAGGGGACACGGGGCTCCCAGAAGAACAGCCCCTGCCAACCCCACTCTTTGCCAATGCCACACCTCTAAGATTGTCTGCAGCTCCGTGAAGCCGGAGGCAGGAGAGCTGAGCACCAAGGTCTGCAGCATGGTGTCCATGGCATCCAGGGTCTGCAAGGAGGACAAAGGGTTGTGGCAGTCTTTCTGCAGTCCCTCTCAGCCCTGGAGATGGATCTGAAGTCCCCACGCCAAGGACTGGGGGTGAAGGGATGAGGGTGGGAAAGCAAAGCCGAGACCCTGCCCTGCCTTGGCTCTCCGCGTGTCTCTCAGCACACGGTGGCCAGGGAGCAACCCAGAGGGACTAGGGACTCGGGCCGCTCAGCCAGCACTTACCTTAAAGTAGAGAGTTGTGTCCAGGCCCTGCATGTCCATTTTGGGAGGAAGCAAGAAGACACTCCTGAAGCAGGCCTCTAAGAGGCTTTCCTTTTTGCCCTCCAGCACCATCTTCACTTTGCTGCAAAGAGAGAGAGGGGCCTGTCGGACGCTGGTGCTGGGAGCGGTGCCTCGATGCCTTGGGCAGGTGGCCACGCACCTCTGGAGCAGGGGTCCCCGAGAGGGATGGCGGGTGTGCAGGGAGCCCTGCCAGGAGGCACCTCCTCCCTCCCCGACATGGCCTGGGCCAAAGGACAGTCCTGGCAGCAAGCCTCCTGCCTCCCGCTTTGGGGAAGAGCCCAGGCATGGCGGGGAGCTGCAGGATCCCTCTGGCCTCCCCTGTGCCCTCTCAACAAGCTACAATCAGCGGAGAGCAGAGGCCCTCTGACGGCACTGCTGGAATCTGCCAGCATGGGGGATGCCCTGGGCCACAGGCTGTGGAGACAGGCCAGCCAAACCAGGGGCTGGGCAGCTACCTCAAGGCGGAGATGGCAAGCATTGCTTGCTGCCGCACCGCTGTGTGCAGGTGGTCCCTGGGCTCCTCTTCCAGCAGCACCTGCAGAGCACAACCGGCATGGCACCTGGCAGCCACCAGCAGCCAGTGCCAGCAGACCCAGCACCAGGTGGCGGGGCTGGTGGAGACCCTCTGCCCCCACCCCAGCACTGGCCACCAGAGTCCCCCCTGCCACCCCTGGTGCTGGGGTCTCTGCTGGCAGGGCTTCTCAGCAGCACCTGAGTCCCCTCGGGACACCTCAGTGTCCACGCACGCTTGTCCCTGCCCTCCCCCTGCCCACGTGCTGTCCGCACAGTGTGCCGGTGCCCGGGCACCTTGCCCCCCTGCCCAGACCCGCACCTTGATATTCTCTGCCAGCTCAAATCTGTGGCAGAATGCATTCAGGCCCCGTGACAAACCCTTGCGCCTGGCAGCTTTGCACAGGGTGCTGATGGTCTCTAGGAACTGCATCTTCTGGGCCTCCTCCTGGCAGCGGGGGGACAGAGAGACAAACGGGGAGCGTGAGAAGGTAGACACATGGACAGCAGGACTGGAGCCCTGGGGCTGCAGTGCTGTGCAGGAGACCTGGGGGCAGCAGCTCTGCCCAGCCACCAGCCCCACAGCAGCCCCAGCAGCAGGCAGCAGAGCCGGCGGCCCCGTCAGGAGACACAGGCCCAGCTACCATGCAAATGGCCATGCTTACCTTTTGTGAGCTCTTCAGAAAAGCCTGGATGAGCTCTACGGCTTCTGTTTCCTCTCGGTACAGAGACCACCAGCTGGACACAGCAGCCGGGGCACCTAGTAAAGGAGGAGAGCAGGGAGGGCTGAAGAGAGGGGCTGAAGGCAAATGCGAGGAGACGAAGGAGCTCTGCCCTCCATCCGGCCCTGTGCCCACTCCACTGGCGCAGTCTCCCTTGAAGTGTCTGGCCTGGAGGGTTCCTGGCAGATGGGCTGCAATGTTGGAGCGCAGCGCGGTGCAGAAAGCCACAAGCGCACCAGGCTTAGAAACTCGCTTGCAGACAGGCTGGAAAGGTCCCCGTCCCCCCCCACCGCTGCCTCCTGCCAGGCCAGCTGCCTCTTGCTGCCCATAGCCCGGAGCAGGAGCCCAGTCCCTTCTGCTCTCTGCCGCCCTGGGGGAGGCTGTGCTGGGGCCAGCTCCCAGCCCTGAGCAGCATTCCACCAGTGCCGTGCTCCCTGCCCGTGGGACCCCCACCGCCACTGTGCCGGGGAAACAGGACCCTGGCGTCGATTGGGGTGCAGTCACTGGCCCCAGCCCTGCCCAGCCCGGTGGGGCCCCTCACTTACTTCTCTGCAGCAGCCTGGGCACCTGCTGGGGCCTTGGTGGAGAGCTGCTCTCCTGGGGAGCCCTGTTCTCCTCCCAGGCCACCCTGGGGTGGCTGGGGGGTCTCTCCGCCATCCTGTGGGAAGGAGGAAAAGGGTAGGAGTGGGGAAGGGGGAAGCTTCGGCGAAATGCCTGGGCACCGCGGGGCTGCCGGGGATGGCGGGGAAAGGCGTGGGCTGTGCTCAGGGGCTCCTCGCCAGCTCCACGCTCCCGCCCTGTCCCGTCGCCGTCCTGCCGGACGCTGCGGGGTGGGGGCTGCAGCTGCATTGACCATATGCAGTGCCACAGGGTGTCACAGAGGTGGGTCACAAAGGGCACCACTGTGACCCGCCACCCAGCCTAGGAGGGGCAGGGTGTCCTCTGGGGGCGTCACGAGGCCCACTCGCCCCTGGGCACTTGGGTCCTCTTGGGGTGCCCCAAGCCCCACAGTTGCCCTCCTGCTCCCTGCAGACCTCCCTGTTGCTCTCCAGCTCTCCCAGAGCCCCGTCTTCACATGTCCCCAGGACCTTCCCTTCCCTTCCCTTCCCTTCCCTTCCCTTCCCTTCCCTTCCCTTCCCTTCCCTTCCCTTCCCTTCCCTTCCCTTCAGGGCACTCCAGAGCCCTGCCTCTCTCCCTTGGCAATGTTAGATGTCTGACATTTAGTCAAGCTTCATGCAAGTTGGAGGTTTTGTCACTTCAGCTCTTCTCTTCCTCCTACCAAACACAAGAGCTCATGCAGTGAAGAGGAAAAAGAAAAGGAAGCATCTTCCCCTGAGTTTGCCCTTTGAGGATGTGGGAACCTTTCAGAAATGGAGATTGCTGTCTTGCTGGTTTTTTCTTGGTCTGGTTTTGGACCATGACCAAGAACCCCTCCTCATTGCACTGGGGCTGGCTGACCACCATCTCCAGCCCTCCATGGCCATCTTCTGGGCCACTCCTCCTGCCTGACGGCCTGCTCCCCCTCCCAGCTTTCAGAACGGCGGGAAGCCCATTTCTGCGCGGGCTGCACAGACGTTTTACAATTGGAGTGTTTTGGCCTGTGGGGAACGTTATCTCCAGGCAGGGGTGGCTTAGGCTTGGTTTTCTGCAATACGGAAGCTTCTCCCCTGCAGCACAGCAGGAAATACCACTTTCTGCTTTAAGCTCGGAGCCGGATAACAAAAGGGAAGGCTAGTATCCTGACCGAGAGTTTCTAGCCCAACTGACTTTTGATGTTGCTAATGACATTTACCAATTCTTTGGCAATCTCATGCTAATCTTTCATCATTCCTGTGAGGATGCTACACTGGCCACAGGGTGGAGGTCACCACAGATGGGACGAGATGCTCTCTTCACACTTCTGCAATTTCTGGCATCTTACAATTCACACCCTTCCCTCCGTTCTGAAAATCTCTTTCAGCAAAAAGGTGTTTACACCTGCTCCTCTCCTCTGATCGTTGTCGGGTGTTACAACTGTTGACGGAACATTAAGGTAGAAGCATAGAATCATAGAATCACTGAGGCTGGTGTCCTGGTTTCATCTGGGACAGAGTGAATTTTCTTCTTGGTAGCTGCTATAGTGCTGTGTTTTGGATTTAGGATGAGAATAATGTTAATAACACACTGATGTTTTGGTTGTTGCTGAGTAGAGTTTACACCAGTCAAGGACTTTTCAGCTTCCCACACTCTGCCAGGTGCACAAGAAGCTGGGAGGGGGCACAGCCAGGAGAGCTGACCCAGACTGGCCAAAGGGCTATTCCATACCCTATGACGTCATGCCCAGTATATAAAGCTGAGGGAAGAAGAAGGGGGGGACATTGGGCGTGATGGCGTTTGTCTTCCCAAGTAACCATTGCGCGTGATGGAGCCCTGCTTTCCTGGGGATGGCTGAACACCTGCCTGCCCATGGGAAGTAGTGAATGAATCCCTTGCTTTGCTTTGCTTGTGTGCACGGCTTTTGCTTTCCCTATTAAACTGTCTTTATCTCAACCCATGATGAGTTGACTCTTCCCATTCTCTCCCCCCTCCCATTGTGGAGCGGCTGTGTGGGGCTTAGTTGCTGGCTGGGGTTAAACCACGACACAGATGCTATCGGAATAGGAAACCTGAGCAAACTGTGCTCTCTTTTCTAAACTGTCTTGACATTTTGAGTCCGTCCCCTCATCTACAGTCCAAGAGGCAGAGAGCTTGAAGGGTGGTTCAGAAAGGCCTTCTTTAAACATACGGATCTCACTGGCATCCAAATAAAAGTTGGCTGATTTGAACAGCATCTAAGCGGCTCCTTATCTGTGCCCTGAGAGATTTCTAGAGGTTTCTAAGGTGGGCAGCAGAGAGCTATTTGATGATGTCTCCACTCACAGATCACCGAACCACAGAATGGTTGAGGTTGGAAGGGCTCAGTCACGCACACAGTCAAAAAAGTGTTTTCTGATGTTCAGAGGGAACCTCCTGTGTTTTGGTTTGTGCCCATTGCCTCTGGTCCTGCACTGGGGAGCACTGGAAAGAGCCCGTCTCCATCCGCTTTGCACCCCCCCCTTTGGGTGTTGAGATGCATGGAGGAGGTCCCCCTCTCCAAGAGCCTCCTCTTCTCCAGGCTGAGCAGTCCCAGCTCTCTCAGCCTGTCCTCATCGGACAGATGCTCCAGTCCCTTCATCATCTTTGGGGCCCTTTGATGGAGTCTCCCTACTAGGCAGGTGGAGCCCAGAACCAGACCCAGTGCTCAAGACTTCAGATCAGCCCAGTGCACGCAGCAGCAGACCCCCACCCTTCACCTCCTGGCTGAAGCCTGCCTGGCCAGCAAAGACTGAAGTATCTCCTTCGGGGAGCATGATAACACCTCACAGAACATCTTGCTACTCTGTCCTAGCTTTTGTGTTTGCTGGAAGTGTAAAGCAGTTTCTTTGGGGCAATTGCGTAGATCCTGCTTGCAAAGCCTCTGCCTGTGGCACAAGACACAACAAAGGCACCCAGCAAGAGCAAGTGACATCAGGCAGCTAAAGGGATTTTTTTCAAGAAGGCGAAAATGCCAAACAGCTTTTTCATACTGAGCCAAATCTCCATGCTCTTGCACAGTTTTTGCTTGGATTCCCTTCAGCCCAAGCTCCTGGGGGAGCTCACTCATTCAAGTCTCTCACCATTTCTTTGCTGGAAGTCTTACTAGGAATAGTACTAGACTGACTGCACTGTTTCTCCTCTGGATTCCCTCTATCAAACTGGACTTTTAGCTGACACTGTGCATGAACAAAGACTATAAAACCTCCAAAACCAGCAACAATCACAACAAAAATACATATCCATGCCGGTCCCTCTGAAAAGCCCCAATGCTCTCCATGGCACTAGAAAAAGTTGGAACCTCTTATTTCAGTTTACCCGCTAACAGCTTTCAGTAATCTTGCTAAAAAGTTTTTTAAAATGGTAAAAAATTGTAAAAAAAAGATCTTCAAGCTACAGAGGAATGCTGAAAATGCTTTAAAATCCCTGCTCTCACTATAGAATTCCTCAAAAGCCATCTTCTTAACAGACACTATAAAATTTCCTGAGAAGATTGTAGTTCATGAAGGGTCAACGTTCGATATATTCCTTACCTGCTTAAATTCACCTAACAGAATGCAAGCCGTTCTTTTTCACCACTTGTCAACTTTACGTATGGTTGTTTTCAATCTTTACTTCCAGCAAACAGGATGTAAAATGTGGTGGCTCATCTGCGCCAGAGGAAGCACAAAGAGAAGCTACCATCTTGGCAAAAGACAGAGAGAGAGTGGGACCACTTGAAAAACCAGTGCCCATAAAGTCTGAGAGCACCACTTGAAGGAAGGCCCAAGTTAACCATCAGGAGAGAGAGCATTTGGAGACAGAGCTTGGGGGGGAAGCTTAGGCAGCACCAAAACCTGGCAGAAGTAGTGACCAAACAGCAGAAAAGGTGTGAGGCCCAGGACGCACAGGAGTTGGAGACCGACGGTGACCAGGCCTCTGCATGCTTCGCACATCTCCGCCACAGAGAGTGCTGGGACAAACACTGGCGCCCTGCGCTTGCCTCACCTCCTAAAGCTCCCAGCAACCTCTCTCACTCTCGCCAGAGCTCAGCTCCCAAATTGGAAACGTCCAGCGATTTCTCCCACAACATGGCTGCCAGGCCTAATTGCAGAGAATTAATTCGAGCTCAATGAAATGACGATTGAAAATGAAACACACAGAACAGCATCCACCATCAAAACGCTTTCAGCGGGAGTTTTAACTGCTGCAGAGCTGCAGGCTGATGACCATCACTCTCACAGGACCCCAAAAGAAAGAAGAACTGGCAAACTGTAACTCTACCCATAGCCCATATCTATCTAGCCTTTAAAGGGAGAATAGCTCAGCCTACAGCTCTGAAGGTACAGACCAGCCTATATGTGTATCGTGTGTCTACCTACTCGATGATCTCTCCAGAAAGTTAAATCACAATTACCTTTGAAAGAGGATGGAACTGGGTGGGGTGGGGTGGGGGAGGAGAAAGAAAGGAATTGCTGGAAGAAGAGGGAAAGTGTAGGCACACAGTTAAAAAGAAAGGAGCCCAGTTATCCCAAAGGCCAGCTCAGCCCAACTCCCTCTCACTGATGAAAAGCTGTGCAGCTTGCAGGAAAAAACCTGGCTTTGGCCCTGGGATGCACACAGATGTCAGAGTTCAGATGTGAAACAGCAGAAAAACCTTGACAAGGCTCCTTTTCACTGTCCTCATACCTGTGTGCGTGCTGTGACTTTCTTGTTTCCTTGAAGTCCTCCCAGACTAACAGGGAAGTGGCTTCTGCCCAGTCCACGTGCCATGAAGAGAACAGTTTTGGCCACTAAGCGGGTAGCAAACCACTGCATCTGCAGAAGAATAGGGGCGGCCGCACCTCAGCTTCCGAGATGCCCAAAGCTGCCCTGAGCCCCAGGAGCCCCTGGCGCCCTGCCATTTGCTTGGCCCTGAAGCCCCACGGGGCCTGCCGGCACGGGGGAGCTGCAGGGACAGAAGGGAAGGACAGTGGTCAGCCCCCGTGGGGAGAGGGACGGGCTCTCTCCTTCCTTCTGGCCACAGGAGGATGCCCTGGGCCACGCCAGCACAGGGCGTCTCTCCTCCTCAGCGCCCAGGGGACGGCGAGGCCTGAGGGAGGCCCTGGGTGCTGGGCTCAGCATGAGCGCTGGGACCGGGGGCAGAGCCCCATCTCCTGCCAGCTGCTGGCCTGGCCCATGCCAGCGGCTCCCGTCACGCAGCTCCCCCTGCCCACGGCTGTGGCTGGAGCACAGCCAGAGCCGCAGTTTGGGAAAGACTTGCCGATCCAGAGCCGATCCAGGGAAGCTCCCCTCCTGCCACCTCCTCTCCTCTCCCTCCCTCCCTGCGTAGGCCCAGACCCCCCCGAGCGGACCGAGGGACAGCAGAGCTGTGCACACACACCCCTGCGCTGCTGAGAGAGCAGCTCCCACCGCCATGGCCCTTCTCGAGGCCGTGTCTCCGCAGGCCCCGTGTCCCGGCGGGCTGAGGAGCCGCTGCACTGCAGAGGGCAGCAGGCGCAGGGTGGCGCTGGGAGGAGCGGCCCAGGCTGCCTGAGCCTGCCCGGCAACAGCTGCACCATTGGCCACGGCTGAGCCAATCAGCGGAGCTGGAGGTGGCCTGTCAGTCACAGCTGGGCTGGGGCGGGGCCTGAGGAGAAAGGGGCGAGAGCTGGGCAGGGGGCTGCCGGGGCCCCGGGGGGAGCAGGGCCAGGGCCAGGGCCAGGGCCGGGGGAGCTGCAGGAGCTGGAGCAGGAGCAGGTATCTGCCAGTGCGGCTGGGCCTGGGGACAGGGACCTGGAGGCCTCACCACCCATGGCCCCGCCATGGCCCAGTCCCCAGCCCTGGGCCCGAGGGCTCAGGCCCAGGGCCAGCCCCAGCAGCAGGGTTGGAGCGGTTCCTGCTGCTGCTCCGAGGGTCGCCAGCCCCAGCCCTGCCAGCTGGAGGTAGGTGTTTGATGTCCACAGGCCAGGGGAAGGCAGAGTGGCCTCCTCTCTCCAGGCGGCTCCAGGCTTTGGAGCAGGCATGGTGTGGTGGGGACAGGCCAGGGGCCTTTGCTGTCCCCTCCTGTAGGTCTGGTGCTGATGGACAGCCCCATCTGTGCCGACAGCCTTTGATAAATGGGGATTTCCAGATGCGAACTTGTTTCTGCTTCCTGGTGGGAGCACGCGCTGGGGCGTTGTTGTCAGAGCAGCCACTGGGGAGCGCTCCTGGTTGGAGGCAGCTCCTTTGGTAGCTGCTTGTGCTACCGCCAACTGGTCCCAAAACTTTCTTTTCTTTGGCGTTCAGAAAGCAGGCATTCTTTATTGCAGCGCTGGATGCTCGGGCGATATCTCCACCTAGCATGCATGCCGTAGGTCATGCCAGCAAGTATTTATCAAACTTAAAACGTACACATTCCTTATTTTTCCAAGGAAAGTCATTAATATTACAATTATTTCCCAGAAATCGTTAACATATTTCCCCTCCCACCGGAGCATGCGCTGTTTAATTCTGGGGATTCTTTCGGGGGTCCCTGGTGGTCGTTCTCCTCAAATTCCAGCTGTCCACTTTTTGACCTTGTCTTTTTCCACCTCAGCATGCTGATTTGGCTGTTTCCTTTTGTTAAGAAGACAACTGGCACTCCCCAATGTTCAGGGAGTTTCTTGGTTTATGTTCAGACTGCCCATTATCTTTGTTCTGAGCTCACTCTTTCATTCAGAGATTCCTTCTTACCTTACAGGCCTCTCCTCTGTCCTTGGTTTCTGCGGGCATGCTGATTAACTTCCTTCCGAGCTCTACTCTGTCCTTGGTAGCTATCAGTTGTTGGTGACCAACTTCTTCTAAGCAGGCCTTGATGATGAACGTTTTGAAGCAGCCCTTGGTAATTAACTTTTCTGAATCCCACATGTAACACTTGTGCCCCTCTCGGGGCCCCAAGGTCAGATACCTGCCTTTGCCCCCACCCAAGCTGTGCTGCGGGCTTTTGGGAAATGGGGGTACCGAGGGCGGATGGTTTAGCACAGCTGGGAAGGTCCGGTAACCTGTCAGGGACTTTTTGCTTCCTGGTGCTTGCAGTAGCAGGTTATTTTTTTTTTTTGCAAATGTATTTTTTCCGAGGAAACTTCACCAAGGAAAGCACAGCGTTTAGCTCTGGTTGCTCTCTGTGTGGACTGTGTCTGTCCTCAGCCAGGCACGCGGCAGCTTTCAGATGAGGAATGGGACTATTCCAGGGTGAGGTGAGCAGTGGGGATCCCAGGCCTGTCGTGTTTAAGGCAATCAGGGGAAAATGTGCGGTTAGAGCTGCCTGTGTTTCTTACCCCTTTGATTGCAGTGCTCCCCTCTAGTTCTCTGTAATCCTCACTCCTACGAGTCGGCTGCATCGGGTTTACATTTCTGTAAGTTGATGCTACACTTTGCAACTGTTTCAACTTGATTCTTCACAGGTTTGAAAATTCCCTGTTCAGGTCTCTCTCCTTTCTTCTCCCCTCTGTCCCACAGAACCATATGTGACTGCAGGGGCTGCAGAGTCTGTGTTTGCTCCCCGTGGTGAGGAAAACACGGACATGAAAAAGAAATAGATAGTGATTCTGAAAAGACCCCTTTCTTTGTGCTCATTTTCACATTCAGTTGCCTGTTGTGGGTTCTTAAATGATGCGAGTTACTCTCAAACCCTTGTTTGCCTGCCTGTGCTCAGGAGGTGCCTCAGAAACTCTGTTTGGGCATTGCTTGTGTCGGACAAGTAACCGTAGCCCTTTCCAGAAAAATAGCTCCTGGGTGAGTTAGTTCCTCAGCCGTAATGGCAGGGTTTCTGTTGCTGCTTTACCCCAGATGGTGTCACACGTCCTGGCACGACGACTGGGTAAGGGTGCTCTCAGGGTGTTTTCTCAGCTTTTCCAGTGCTCACCACCAGAGAGCCGGCGGCCCCGGGGGAAGGGCAGGACTCCCTTCTTTGTGCACCCCAGGATCTTGTCACGCTGCATAAGCTCCTGCGCAAGCAGAAGTGGCCAATAGTGAACTTGTTGAGGGAGGCTGGGGTGGGCAGGAGGAAGATGCCGGGAGCAGACTTCCTTCAAGTCATCAAGGGGGGATGTAGGGAGAAGAACGGGAGTGAACTGCTGCCGCTGCCGTATGTCCTTGCGTGCAGAGCCAGGGTGGTTCCAGTGTAGGCAATGGTGGCGGTTCAGCAAGGGGCACTTTCTCTTGTCCTACCCTCAGAGGATGACTGCCACTGTCTGGAAAGCTGGAGGGGAAAGGGAGGGCAAGGATGCAAGAAGTGGGATGTCATCTAGGGCGGGTTGTGGGAGTGAGGGTACCCGTTGCCTCATGGTCTCCAAAGAGAGTCGCTGCTCAGCTCTGTGGCTGCCCAGATCCTGCTGCAGATGCTGAGCTGGCATCACGCTTCCCAGTGTCAATACTCGACCTTTCCCCCACCAGTCTCGTATCTGTATTCCTGTTGCGCTGCCTTCCAGCACATGTCTGTGCAGCACGGCTCACCCTGAGCCTCACTTCCCACAGGGCAGAGCAGTACGGAGCTGAGGAGCACGCTCAGGTCTACGAGGGTTCAGCAGTGCAGATGTTAGCTGGTACTCTAGTCCAAGCCAAAACAAGCCTTCTCAAAACGCAGGGGGCTGGGAAGTTTGGCATGTTAACAGCTGAGAGGTCTGCAGAAGGCAGCAAAAGCCCAGTAAAGCCCAATAAAGTTGTTCATGCTGAGACCTCACCAGGTTTTCCTTGTGCTGTGCTTCCCTGCAGAACAGCAGCAAATCTCATCCCACCTACCTCTGGGGCAAGCCTTGTTGTTTTGGTGATCCCACTGCCTGTAGCGATCCCGTTTTCTGTATTGGTTGCCAGAGCAAAGTTCCCATGAGAGCCAGGGATCAGTAGGACGTGGTCACCTTGTTGATTTCCTTGAAACGGGAGAATTTTACAAGCAGCGGAGATCTGGCTGAAGGTCAAAACCAGTGTCTGGAGATGAGGAAAGGACAATGCCGAGAGACCAGAAGAGGTGAGAGGAGCCCAGTGTGCTGGGAGAGCATCTCTGTGTCCTCACTGACGGGAGATGCCAGAGTGGATCTGGAATATGGTTCCCTGAGACCATATAGCGGCCTGTAGCAGAGTGGCCGGGAGGAGACTGCTGGGGAAGAGATGGAGAAACCAGGGGATATGCAATACTGCCGTCAGCCCAATGGCAGGAGGGAGGTTATTCAGTCCTTGGGGCTGGGCTGGAAATCTGAAGCCTGCAGTGTAACGTCCTGTACTGGGATTTGGTAGTTAACACTGATCATCCGGCTGATCAAAACCAGAGCCTTTCTGCAGCTGTTGGCAGCAGCTGGAAAAGAGAGGTTGGGAAGACCTTGCTTTTTAAAATCTAGCCCAGAGCAGAAGCCTTGTCCTGGTACCTGTGTTGTCTTTCACTGCAGTTTTCACATCTGTGAGAGAAGAGGCATTTGGCTGAGGGTTTGTAGGACTGCCTCTTTTGCAGATTACACATACCTTGTAAGCATGGAAGAGAACTGGACATGGACAAGCAAACACTTGAGGCAACTGCAGTGTAGAGATGGGGGCAATCTGTAATATTCCTGTCAGGCTCAAAAGCTAAAGGATGTTTCCATTGCAAGAGGCGAGTCTGTTGGGACCTCCAGTCTCCCAAATTCCAAACCCTGTGTGTGACACAGTGCTGAGCCCCATTGTTTCTTTCTGCTGCTCTCTAACACAGTTTCTCTGGCTTTTTCTTTGGTTGGTTTTTAATCCCTGGTAGGTGTCCAAGCTCCGTTCCATCAAGCCACTTGCAAAGCTGCCACTTGCCCACCTTCTGCTGGGGGTCAAGCCAAAGGGATGAAGCCTCGTGCTCGTAGCAAGCCCGAAGCAAAGTTAAGAGAAGTTCCCCCAGTCAGCCCGGAGCCAGCGTGCAGCTGTGATGAGATGGAAGAGCCTAGGAAACCATTCGTCGGCAGGAGGCGATGGAAGAAGGTACAGCGCGTGTGGCACCTGGGGCTAAGCGATACGCAGAGTTTGGTGTCTGGATCAGTACTGTACTTGCCCTTTGACTAAGCCCCAGTTCAGAGCAGAAATTCTTGTTACTCATTGTGGGTGCCAGAGTTTCTGGCTCTCTCCTCCCCGGTGCATTAATTTAATCTTTTGTGTGTAGGCAGGGCCTTGATAATGCTCCTGTGTGGGCACTGTGTATGTGAATGGCAGGTTTTCTGCGTAGTTGTGACTGATCTTTCTTGCTTCTTTTCATGAGGAAAATCTTGATATGTACTGCGCAGGACCTATAGAAATGCAAAGAAGTGATGAAGAAAGAGGTGCCAGTCAAGGAGGGAGTGCAGGTTAGTCCTGGTTTTCAATTTTCTTGACTGTGTTCTAGCCAAAAGCCTTGTCTTAAACAATTGAAATGAGCTGAACTACGGGGTATTTCAGTAGCTTTCAGATGACCACCTTCAGTCCTTGCCCCAGCAGGTGGAAACGCGGGACGGAGGTCAGCACGTGTGCCCTCAGGTCGTAGCGGGGCTTCCTCAGCCCCAGGGTGGGGATGGTGTTCCTGGGGACGCTGGTTGCAGCCCGCGGTGGGGATGCTCTTCCTGGGGATGCTGGTTGCAGCCCGCGGTGGGGATGCCGGCAGTGGGGCTGTCGGCAGCAGGCCAGGGCGGAGCTGGCGGTAGCAGGGGTGTTGGTACCAGGCCAGGGTGGGGATGCTGGTTCTGGGGCGGTTGTTCCTTTAGGAGCAGCGAGGTGGTGCTGCAGCTGCAGCCTCTGCCGGGCAGGGGCGCGGTGTGAAGGCAGCAGAAGTGGCGCTGGGTGGGCCCGGGCCGGGCAGCGTGATGGCGGGCAGAGAGGGTTCCCGCATACCAGAGCGGTGAGGGCGTCTGCCCTGCCTTGCCCCTGCCCCCACCGCTCCGCAGCTTCCTCCCGGCCCAGGGGCTCCTGGGGGCTGCCCCGGGGTGCTGCAGCGGCGTGCGGCCTACTGCTGCTGGGAGCCACGGGGCGCGGCCTGGCCGTGACACCAGTGGCGCCGGCGGCTGGCAGCACCGTATCACTCGTTCCATTGAACATATCACAGCCCCCGGGCAGCGGGGAGCCATAGTTTAAAGCACGTGGGGCCGGGGGACTGGGGCCAGCACAACCACCCTCCTCTTCTTTTTCTGTGGTGGGATGCTGTCACGGAGGGAGGTCTTTCGTGTCTTGGGGGCGCTGGCTGGCATGGGGCACTTGGCCTTCTTGCCGCCAATCTCTCCTGATCTGGGCACCATCTGGCAGGAGGCGGGACCCGGCAGCAGCGGCAAGCGGGTCAAAAGCACCCGGGACTGCCTCCGCAGCGCCTCCTGCACCAGTTGGGCCGTGCGGGGCGGGTGATGCTGGAGGGCAGCCGGGGGGCTGGCCAGGGGACTCAGCAGCGGGATCCACAGGGGGCTCAGCAGGGGAGTCTCCGCAAGAGCCTTCAGGGGATCCTTGCGGGGACTCTCCACAGGACTGTCCTCAGAAGTCTCCGAGGGGCTGAGTGGCAGCCAGGTGGGGAGGTCTGCCGCCACCGTGCCCTGCTTCCCCTCGGGGTCCTGCAAGGGGGAGGCCGGCCCCCCCCAGAAGGGTTCGGCGTCCCCCAGCATTGCCACTGCCAGGCGGTCCTCGGGGCAGTCGCCCTCCACCTCGTTGTCCCAGAAGTCGGGGACTTCGCTGAAGGAGGCAGTGCTGGCAAGGCTGTCGGGGACATCAGGGAAGGTGTTTTCGCCATCCCCCAGCATCACTGCTGCCACTTGCTCCTTGTTGCAGCCGCCCTCTGCCCTGTACTCCAAGAGGTGGGGGAGCTTGTTGAGGGAAGTGGTCAAGCTGGAGATGACGGGGACATTGGGGACGGTGTCCTCACCATCCCCCAGCTGCGCCGCCACCGCTCGTTCATTGGGGCAGCCACCCTCCGCCACGTACTCAGAGAGGTTGGGGAGCTCATTGAGGATGTCGGCGGTCAAGTTGGGGACGTTGGCGGTCAAGATGGTGTCCTCGCTGTCCCCTAGCCGTGCCACCATGGCTTGGTCCTGGGGGCAGTCGCCGTCCGCCACGTACTCTGAGAAGTTGTGGAGCTCATTGAGGAAAGCAGTGCTGGCGAGGCTGTTGGGGAAATCAAGGCCATCAGGGACAGCGTCCTCGCTGTCCCCCAGCCCCGCCGCCGCCACTCGTTCACTGGGGCAGCTGCCCTCTGCCACATACTTGGAGAAGTCAGGGAGGTGGCTGAGGAAGTTGGTAGAGTCGGGGACATTGTCAACAGTGACCTCGCCGTCCCCCAGCGCTGCCACTGCCGCTCTCTCTCTGGGGCTGCCGCCGTATGCCCTGTACTCCAAGAAATCAGGGAGCTTGTTGAGGTAGGTGCTCAGGTCGGGGACATCGGGGATATCGGGGACGGTGTCCTCGCTGTCCCCCAGCCCCGCTGCCACTGCTTGCTCCTTGGGGTAGCCATCGTCCGCCACGTACTTGGGGAGGTTGGGGAGCTCATTGAGGAAGGCAGTAAACTAGAGGACATCGGGGACGGTGCCCTCGCTGTCCCCCAGCCGTGCCACCACCGCTCGCTCCTTGGGGCAGCCGCCCTCCGCCACATACTCGGAGAGGTCGGGGAGCTCATGGAGGAAGGCGGTCAAGCTGGGGCTGTCGGGGACATCGGGGAGGGTGTCCTCGCTGTCCGTGGTGTCGAGCCAGGCGAGCACACAGCTGGCGGTGGTGTCCTCTGCCTGCTCAGGAAAGGCCTCAGCGAAGGCGTCTGGCCCCTGCTCGGGCAGATCCGTGGGCTTCCCCAGGGCCCCCGGGTGGTTGCTGCTGCTGAAAAAGGAAAGAAAACCAATTGAACCCCAGGGTGATGCCAGCTTTCCTAAGCTTGGCCACCCGACCTTGGGCTCTGCCACCCCCCAAACCTCACCTCTGGGCTTCGTTGTGGTTCTGCCGGTTGGCAGAGCCAGGGCAGTCTGGCGGGGGCTGGCAGCAGGGACACTGTCCTCGATGGCCGCCCCGTCCTTGTTGGAGGCCTCTGATGGCTTCTGGGCGCTGCAGGGCAGGGTGAGGAGCACAGGGGGCCCTGTGGAGTCCAGGGCCTCCCCCTGGCCCAAGGCCCACGGCCCCTGGCCCATCGGCTGGTGGGGCACCAGTGTCCCCATCACCACCTGCTGTCCCCAGCCGTAGGCAGGGGGACAAGGAGCGGCCAGGGTGGGGAGCTGCACCCCGCAGGGGAGCTGCACAACAGGGGCGAGCTGCACCATTGGGGGGAGCTGCACCATCAAGGGGAGCTGCACCCCGCTGTGAAGCTGCAGCATGGGGGGGAGCTGCACCCCAGGAGGGAGCTGCACCCTGCAAGGGAGCTGCACGACACGGGGGAGCCACGCCATCGGGGGGAGCAGCACCACGGGGGGAAGCGGCACCACACCTACCACAACAGCTTCCCATCTCAAGGATTTCCCATCCTGCTGAGGTTTCCTGTCCTGAATGATTGGTTCCCACCCGCACAATGGCTTTTAAACCACATGATGGTTTCCCAAGCTAATGAGGATTTCTCAGCCCCGTCATGGTTTCCTAACCCAAGGGTCTCCCATCCCCATGATTTCCCATCCCAAGCATGATTTTGGGGGGGGGTGGGGGGTGGGGGTGGTGAATTTCCTGTCCAAGGGGAAGGGATGGGGCTGGCACTGGTGTCCCTGCAATGCCGACATGTGTGTGGTGCCCCATCCTGCCCCGGTGGTGGGGATGGGGGGGTTGGGGTGCTTTTAGGTCGTTTTTGTCCTCCCCCTCTCTGCCCCAGCAGGCGGGGAACCGCTGCTCCCACCTGTGGTGGAACCGGTGCCTATGCCAGTTCCGTGCGGCTGGGATGGGGAGCTGTCAGGAAAATTTGGCAACTGGCCTGTGCCGACCGAGGAGAGAGGCTGGGATGCAAAGTATAGCATTACAAGAGGCATTTCTGCATTTGTGTGCATGAGCTGTCCCATTAAAACGGGGGCACCCCAAATGTGGTCTTACACATGGTTCTTATACCTTTCAAGCATTCAGGTGGAACGCGATTTGACCAAGCGCTACTTAACACACACACACAGGCTGCTGCTTTGCAAAGCGACTCTCATTCTGTGGCGACGTCATCCACCTGCTTCTTTCTTGATGCAGACGTCCCTGCGGTCGGTCTTGCTGCAGTTCCGTATCTCTGATGGCAGATAAGGGGAGGGTTCCCCAGAGGTGTCGGAGGGGCTGGGATGCTGGGGTGATCTGGGTAGTGCAGGGGTATCCTTTCTTCTTCAGGGTGGGGGCTGTCCTTCTCCTCCTTGCAATGAGCTGGGGTCCTTCAGTCATGCTGACTGAACCATGACTGAGCAGTATACAACGTAAACTAGATGTATCTTAAGAAATGCCATGCAATTTCCTACTCTCGAGACTAATTGCTACAATAGTTTTTCCTAGCAATGGGCTTTTCCTAGCAGTCCCTCCTTTTCTTTTGACCATCAGGGTCACACTATACTCTTCCTTCTTTAAGTTGTATGTTGAGCATATAAGGTAGTAGAACACTGTAAACACACACATCGATAATTACAAAGCCAAGCAAGATAGTGAATACAACAAGCCAAATCCTTTTAGTTCACAGTCCTCTACCGAAGTCTGGAAGCCAAGAGGTTAGCCACCCAAACAGATTCAGGAGAGACCCCTGCCTTACTTCATGTAGTATTTTTAAATGAGTCTTTCTCTTGTTTCAGTCAGTTTCATCTTTCTGGTCTTGACTTACATAAAAACCCAGCAGCTGTTATTCGACAATGCACATTCTCTCTCCTGCGCTGCTGAAAGGTGCTCTAGGGCTAATCCATTCGTGCGGAGGCGCCAGAAAGAGAGAGCGCCAGCGTTTGTGGGGCTGTGAATGGGGTTGCCTGGATACTTGAAGAGCAGCAAGAGCTTTTGGTCCTGGCCCCTTTGGGGTGGAAGGAATCCCTGGATGTTCACTGTTTCCAGGCTGGGCTCTGGCTGTAGTCAGCGGGCCAGGGAGAGCGACTCTAGGGAACTTTTCTTTCTCCCAGCTTCTCCCCAGTTCCAGTCTCTATTAGAGGTAACGATGATTTGGCTTCCTGGACACATCCTAGAGAAGGCAGATACAGGATGAAAGTGTAGGCTGCTCTATACCTTCAGAGCTGTAGGCTGGGGCTGGAGCTACTATTCGCTCATTCTAACTTCTTTTCCATATTCTACACTAGGTAAGCATGGGGACAGCAGTGTAGTCCTCCTCCTGAGAAGTTGGGCTCAGTGTAGAATGACAAGAAGCCCACCCTGAGTGATACGGTGGGAAGCAAGACGGCAAAGGAGCACGGGCAAGAGAGCCGTTAAGGTAATGGCTGAAAGCCATTCACTCCTGGATAGAAAGTGGGAAAGTGTGGGCTGGAGAGCCAGAGGCCTCTGCTGCTAACAGTGGCACCAGGTAAGCAGTAACGGCTTCACCATCAGGCTTGGATTTTGTGAATGCCCAAAGGCAACAGACGTGGCTGGTGCTCATCCCTGAATGTTGGTGTGCTGACAATCTAGAGTGAATTCTGGGGTCTTCCCTGATGGCAGCCAGACTTAGCCAGGTGTTTTCTGTTAGACACAGAACTTAAAATGCCTTAAAAATGCATAGTGCGAACACAGGAGAGCTTGGTGGTGGGTGGGGAGTGGAATGGACTGCGTCCTTGTATGGAGGCCATGGCGGTGGTCTCCCTGTAGGTGCCGGCTGTAGGTGGACAAGCACGCGTTATCCTCTCTGCACCCTCGACGTACTGTCATCCTTCTTCCTTTTGCCCTCCCTCCGTACCCATCTGACTCCTGGGCTGATGGGTTGTATTGTTTTCATTACGGATGACCCTGCACACCATCGGTAGCCGAACCGTGTGGTGCCACGGAGAGGTAGCTCTTGATGGCCCTGGGGGCGGCGGGCGCGGGGCTCAGGGACCGCCCAGCTGGATGTGTTGCAGACCACCTCCGCAGCGGTCACGGCCTGCGGGAGCCATGCTCTGCTCTTTGTGGCTCGTCCTCACATAGCGTGAGTCAGCCTAGGGCCCATCCCGCCGGCGTGCAGGGGGACCGGGAGGGCAAGCGGTGCCAGGGATGAAGTGGGGTGGGAAGTGGTGATGGGATTCGGCCACGATGGGTAGCTGTGACTTGTGCTGGGGGCCTCAGAGAGCTCTTCTTTTGTAGTTGCTGTTCTGACAGCTGCCTTCAGATCTGTGTTTTAGACGCGGAGCTAGACGTAGAAGAATACATGGTTGATGTGTGACATAGAGTGCTCACAAAAGGCCTGGTTTCCTGGAATTCTTCTAGGTCAAATGATAAGGAAATGGGGGAGGATATCTCATAATAACAAACTTGCCAGAATTCCTTGAAATCTGAAAAGCTTCTGTTTTCGTCATTAGTAGTCCTTTCTAGGAATAATACACGGAAGCATTTATGGAGCATAAATTGTGAACTATTCCTATTTTGTGTGTGATCACTGAGCAAAAGCACCCTGAGAGAGCTTTGCTAGATAGGCAGCATCTTTGGTGTTCAGACCATGGTTCTGATTCGGTCTGCAAAGGTAAGGGCTTTTAAAAGTAAAAATGTAGGCAGATTACAGGGAATGGCTGCTGACAGTGCCTGAAAATAGTTAGTCATAGCCAGCTTGTGTAAGTACAATGTCAAAACCATTCTCATGGCGAGATCTTTGCATTTTAAGCTTAATCAGGCCAAATGTGTCATGTAGTCGGGTTTCTTTGTTGGGGGCCTTATGTAAAAGGGCCGAAGGCTTTCCTCCTCTTCAGAAGACTGACATGGTGTAAGCCAAGGCAAAGCACGGGGAGCTTCAGGCACACGCTGTTTTTTGCGAGGCTTTCCGAGGCTGTCTTCATAAGGAATTTCCTGTGAGGGTCTCTGCTCTGCAAACAGTGAATGGAGAGAATTCACATCCCTTTGGTGAAGTCAAACGAGATGGTTAGCTTAAGAGGGGAGATAGCACGTTAGTTGGAGCCCATTCTGCCCCACTTGTGAAGGCAAGCTCAACAAACGCCCAACATTTCTGCGATCCAACTTCTAGCCCTGCCAGTTTCGTTTCCACTGAAATGTAAAGCACTGGGCAGCTGAGAAGTGTGGCTGTTGATGGCCTGAGCTCCAAGAAATAGGCTGCGGTGGCAGGCTCTCTTCTGTGTTCTGTCTGTCTGGAGCACCGGCAGCGTAGGTGAATCGTTTTTAGTTATCGGCTACTGAAGCAATGGCGCAGGGTTTTCATGCTTTAGCGCAGTGCCTGTTCTGTGGCAGGGCAAGCTACTCAGGCTTTAGAATCTGGCTTATGCAGGTGAGACTTTGCTGCGGTTCGTTTTTCTCCAAAGATCTCCTGCGTTTGTAGCCTAACAGAAGCAAAAGCAACTCCAGCTAGGTCAGGAAAGAAGCTCATGCATTAGCAGCGTCTCCTTTAGTGACCCTTGAGAGCATTTTGCTGTTGGCATTCAAACTGTTTTAAAAAAAAATGAGACCGATTTTGCTGCTTGTGTTTGATTACCACACCTGCAGGTTTCTTGAACTGTACTGTTTGGGTGTTGAGACGATAGAAGCGCGATGTTAGATATCAAATTTGGCTTTTTTATCTCAAAGGGATTCTCTGAAGTGCTATGTAATTAGATATCAATATACGTTCTTACGAATTGACGAATGTTTTCTCTGTATTTATGTTGTTTTCAGAATACACCGCTGATAATGCCCTGATTCCTAAGCACTCATCGGTCGTTGTTAGAAGAATCCCTGTTGGAGGAGTTAAAGCTCCCAGCAAGACATACGCTGTGCAAGTATCCAACAAGCATTGTAGTCTTTGTCAGTGGTTTCCATGTGTTAACTCTTTTAATGGCTATTAGTTTACAGAGGCATTCTGATTGTATCTTTCTTGTTAAAGCTGCTGTTAATTTTTGTTGTCCTGGGGTAGATTTTAATGTATCCGTTTGGCTCTTTCTTGCATTTGGGGAAGGGGGGGCGGGATGTGGCAGGTATTCTTACGCCCCAAATCGGGGTCTTTTGCATGCTAGCTATAGAGGAGAGACCAAGGGTTGCCAGCTGGCGAACCATGCAAACAAGAAGTTCCACTCCTAAGGGATTCCTGCTAGTTTCCTAAAGACAATGTCCGTTTCAGGCAAGATAAAAACCAACACTATCCTAAAGCGTATTTCCTTTTGTGTGAGTACGATGAAGGAATAATTAATCCTTTCCAAACTTGAAACTGTTTTTACCCTAAGCTGGTATCTGTGCTCCAGGTTTTAACTCTATATTGCTGAGATTGATGGAGGACAGGGAATTGGGTGTATTGATTAAAATGACAGATATTCAAATGCAAGCCTGACTAGAGGATTAATGCTGTCATTTAGGTATTCATGCAGCCCAGTTCTCTCTCAGCTACATTAGCATTGTTTGACTGGTCATGTTTTCCAGCTGCCTTAAAAGATATGCCTCTCCACCACAATTAGTAGATATTATTCGCTTGTGGCTTTGCCATGTCTTTCTGATGTTGGTCCTCAAGAAACAAAGTAGCCTGGTGAGTTACAGGGAGTCTCAAAAAGAGAGTACAGCAGCATCCTGGTACCCAGGAAGCACTTGCAAGCAAAACCCCCTGAATTTCTGTGGCTCTGCATGTAAATTTTGGGCATATTACTGCAGGAGTACATTGTAGCATTTTTCAAAATATTGTGCCATTTTTCAAAATATTGTAGCATTTTTCAAGATTAAGTTAAAGCAAATTCTGGCAATTAAGACTTTTTTTTGTCACAGGGCTCCTAAATCACCCAAAAGCCTCGGAACTGCTCTCAGGTGACATACCTACTGCTATTTTTAGTCAATAGAGCATATGGAACACATGTAGTATTTTGGCCCTTTCCTGGGCAAGTGTGGTAGACATCTGAACACAGGGCTTGGGCTTCCACAAAGAAACACTGTTCTAAAGAATCTGCTGCTGACATTTCTGTTATTTCTTTGTCAGAAGAGGGATTTTTTTTTTTTTCACAGCAGTAGACTTGCACTTGGACGTGTCTAGGCTATGACTGTTCTTTCTCAGACACTCAAGTACTCTACCTGGTATGTATTTGTAATACTAGCGGTACAGAGATTGGCTAAAGTGACCTTTGTGTTTTGATGGTTGATGATTGAAGAACACAAACCTGTAGGACAGACTTCATCTTTTTGATACTGATGCAGCAGAGACAAAATACCGGAGAACTTCCTCTTGCATTGTTGTGTTCTATCTCTGTAAGTCTTAGAGTAATTTGTGACAAAGTGGATATGTGATTGTTGGGGGTTTTTTTTCAGCTGCACTGCATGGACCAAGAGAGAAGAGTTTCTGTGTAGGAATAAACGTCCACATTCACTAGACTATCAGAACATAATGTTTGGATGTTCAGGTTTTAGACTCTGTTTCCACCGCTTTATGTTGGGTACCAGTGCTGTGTTTTAAGTTCTGATTCCCTGTATTTCTTCTTCCAGAAGTCCAACTGAGCCAGTGAGCGGAAGATCAAAAGCAGTATGTAAAACACGATCTCAGACTTTTTGCTAGACACTGCACTTCATTCTAAACAATGTAGCCTTGTATTAATTTTCCAACCATTACCTTTATATATTTTCCAGGAAAACGCAGTATATGTTGTGAATAGAATGGATTTGATTCAGCATTATGAAGACTGAGTAAAGCCATCGTTCGCACAGTTTAAATGGGAGGATGTTCAGGTGTTTTGAGGACAGTTCTGTGCAGCTGAATGAGTCCTTTTCGTGTCCTTAAATACCTGGGTATTTGTTCCTAGCGCTGTGAAATTGAAGTGCTATTGTTTGGGCCCCTCTGGGTACGTAAATGCCGTAAATGTCAATAGCGTTGCTACGCAAAGCGGTATTCTAGAGCTCTGCATTTGCTCTTTCTGCTTTACCTGATGAAGCAGTTTAGTTTAACAGTTTGTCTGCAAATGAAAATACCTGAAACCCAGTGTACAGGCTTTGGCACAAGGTTAGAGCCTGGTGCATCTGTGGCTAAAATGCCTGTCATCTTTCTTACCTTCTGCCTGCAGTACATGTTTGGAGCTCGGTGACTTCAGGGTTGCCTGCTGCTTTGCTGTGCCAAAGGTGAAGCCTTTCTTCAGTCTACCACCACTTTGAATGTACCTTTGGAAAAGGGGCAGCATTTTTCTTCAGGTTTGAAAACACTGTCCTGCTGCTGGTAAAATATAAATAAGTAACCCAAGGAAATACTTATTTTGCCAGGCAACTATGCTCTGTTCGTAAAAGCATAAGCATGCGCATTTATACATGATGAGACATTAGCTGATTAGTTGACAAACTACAGTGAAAAGTAGTTTCCTGTAGTGATGCTTCCTTCTCAAATGAACTCCAGGGTTTTTTTTAAGTCCTTTTTAGCTGAAACTTGACAGCTTCCTTACCCCTTTGACTTTTCAGCAGTGGTGAGCATTTGACAAGGGCCCCTCTCTGAGATACTGTGGAGCAAGAAGTTGATCTCAGGCGGGTTTGGCTGGTTTAGTTTCTTCTCGTTAACCACATCGGCACTCTGAAGCTGTCGTAGGCTTGGACTTTGTTTTGAACAAGTACAAGTGGCACTAGGTTGGAAACGCCTCTTTCAGTGACACTCGGAGGTTATCGTGCCGCCTTTCAGCGTACAGTAGAGGTTAAGTATTGCTATGTTTGGATTGTAGAACTTGAATCTGTGTTTAATTTTTTTGGGAACAGATTGATGACTCTTCTGCATCCATTGCCCTGGCCCAGCTTATTAAGGTATATGTATCTTCTGGTCAAATACTTAAAAAAAACCCCAAACCTCTTTGCTTTGTAGTTTTAAATCTTATACTGTGACCCATAGCAGGATAACTGTTGTAATGTGAACACAGCTTTAATTTACTTTTTAATAATGATGTAAAGTATTTATTTTCACTTTAAACTGTGTGTATATTTTCATACTGTCCCGTAAAGAGGAGTTGCCAGTTTGGGAAGATAGAAGGGGAGTACCTTCTCAGCCTCAACATAACGTTGCAGTATAACTCATCTTCAAGACACAAGGAAGCAGCATTTCAGCAGCTGTTTACCGTTTTTCGAACGTTTTGTTGATTTTGCGTTGGCAAGAAGCTAACACAGTTTTTACATAAGAATTTAATTGGCTGTAAGTTACGGACGCTTCAGGGAGGTTTGCAGCAGCCAAAATGGAAGAGTTTCTGGAGCATGGAGAATTGCATGGCTGTTTTTGAATTTCTAGTCATTATAGTTCTAGATCCATTCTGTGAATGTTGCACAATTTCATAAAATGTAGTATGTATACAGTGAACAACACAATCCTATTTATTTGAACGCAGATTGTGTAAATTGTGTAACTTCTTCCTTCTCTCACTGTAGAAATTAAACTGTGTACATTTGGAAAAACAAACAAACCCTCAAAAAAAACCCAAAATACTTTGTTTGGAAGGCAGCCACCAAAAGAAATTGATCTCCAGTAGTGATGTCCCTAAACGTGTGCTTGGTTCTGTAAACCGTTTGGGTTCAAACAAGTTAGTCAAGGATCGGTAAATGTTCATGGAAATGATTTCATAGCTGTCGATGTGGATGATGTTACAGTTGAGGAAAAAAACCCAGTGCATAGGAAACAACCACTGAATCAAATGTTGAAACTAGTTGGTTGCTTTTGTGCAGGAATGCATCTCACACCAAAAGCATGAGTGGCTGATGTGAGTGGTAGGTGCTTGACGGTCCAAATCAGTTACAGTCACTCCCTTAGACCCTGCTGGTATCTGGAGCAGTGTGGAATAAAAACATGTGAACAAATACTACTTAAAAAGAGTCAGCTGGCTCCAATAATTTGAGATCTAGTTCTGCATAAGGTTTATATTACAATTTGTCTGTTAAAAGGACACAATCAACTGGAAAACACCTGCAGGTTTTGCTTGTTGTAGTTATTATTACTTCAGCTGAAGTTGTTAGTGGTGGGGAACGTGCACTTTGGCGTGCCTACAGCACACGGTGGTCAGATTTCTACTGGAAAGAATCTTTTGTCTTGCTGGGGGATTGGAAAAAGCTTGATTCCTTTTAATGCTGCTGTGTCTGAAGCTGAATTTCAGCAAGCAGAAACAACTTCCCCGACTCTTAAGCTGTGTGTCCTTTTAGTGCTGCACAATGTAAATAATGCTGCCGGCATACATCTTTCTCAAAGCAATGTACAGTGGGTATCTTCTCCTTCAAATAGTCTGGGGCTTAAAAATCAGCCTAAAAGTACTGGACAGTGTAATTTTTTTCTACACAGAGCTTCAGTCCACTTGCAAGCAAATGGGATTTGTCAAATTCAATTACTTCACAAGTATTCAGGTTTTTGATAAATTTCCTATCTATGAGGAATATAGTTCATGTACAAACTCGAAGCACTTCTCTTCAGCATGAAAATCAGGTGTGAGGCCTGAAAACTAGCCCAGGTGAGAGCCAGCTAACTGCAGTGCTAGAAAAAAGTTTTTCTTTGACTTCACGCTTTTCCCGTATAACAGTCAAGTCAGAAAGTATCCATTCCTGAGCTTGTCGTACCATTGCTGTTGCTTAAGAATGTATTGCACATGGTAATCACCCTTGGTGGATTTGGGCTGTTCAGATGAGCCGCTTCCAGCCTTTCCTCTTTGTCTCGGAACAGCTGAATTTTTCTTCTGAAGGGTAATAGGACTGTGTTGAGGGAGGCTGCTGAATTTCTTTGCCAATTTTTCTTCTGCTTTTGCTAAGCTAAAGGGGAAACAAAACCAATCCCATTAAATGTAACTCCGTTTCTGGAGAAAAAAAAAAAACAACACCTTGTTTAGGAGCACGTCTGCATCTATACATACCTATCTACATAGAGAGAGGGGGAAGGAGAGAAGCGCGCACACAGTAAACGTCAAACTAGTGCATCTTAAACCCACTTTGGGCTGAGAATGTACATGCCAGCTTCTGCATTTGTAACTCAGTACAAATGGATTACTTTAGGTGCGTATAGTAAAATCAGAAAAAATAAATCAATCGCTGTCACGCTGGCGACATTTAGCTCTGCTTGCCGCACAGATTCGTACAGGAGCTGTGTCTGTTCTGTGAGGGGAATGAAAAAAAAGACAATAAACCCAATAACTAAACAAACCCAGCAAATAACTTCCCATAAAAGTCCTTACACCAGAATGAAAACAACGACAATTCAACCCAGGAGAAAAATGGCAAACTATTCCATCTATTGGGGATATTCTAAAACCTGATGCTTTGGGGGTGGCAATTAGCTTTGTGTTTGTTCTGGGGATTATATTTCCGCCCCCTCAAATTTTAATTGTTGCGTGATGAAAAACGCAACTGGCTCGTGCTTTCATGAAACTCAACATTCCCTCATACTTCAGCCCAACCTGAAGGACTGAATTAGCTTTCCCTACAGCTCAAGAAATCCCCAGATATGGTATTGTTGCTCCTAGCAGCCAGAGGAAAACAAACCCCTCGCATCGGATGGTATGGCTTGGCATTTCTGGCTGCAATGACTTGTATAAGCACTCCGTTCCAGCAAATTTTGGCAGCCAGGCAGGAGCACAGGAAGGAATTGTATTTTAATAAAAGGCGACGCGCACAGCTTAGTGGAATGTAAACGTTGTAGTGTCTTTAATTCTGTTTGCTACAGAAAACCTGAACTTGACAGAAGTTGGCAGGACTGTTGGAGGGATGGCCCTTACACCCTGCACCCTTGGAAGTACCACAAGAAACATGACGTTTCTCTCTGCTCTCTGAAGAGCACTTCAAACAAATTGCATTCTGAAAGCTTTGCTACATGGAATGATACTTCATTTTATCGCCGTCGTCAAGGTGAACATTACTTCCCTTTATTAACAGGAGCACCACACAGGGAATCTCTCTGGCATCTTAGTTCAGGAAAGCAAACCACGCTCAAGGACAGTAAAGAAAAAAAAACACGCTGAAGCCCTACGGAAACGGATGCGATGTGATGATGGCTAAGTGCTAGAATAAGGCTAGTGGGTTCTACTGCTCTAAGAGGGAAAGACTCCAACTGATCTCAGTGGTGTTTCCGTGATCCTTTCAGTGCCTTGTAGATAACCTGGAAACCCACTGACGGATAGATTTTTCAGAATACCGTACATGCAACGGAACGATACAACATCTCTCACTATTGCCACGGACAAGATACTTGAAATCTCACATCCATACCCCCGCAGCTCCCAAATGTCCCCACATGCAATTCTTCCCTCCATTTTCCTAATGGCACTGAGGGAGAAGGAAAAAAAGTAAATTGAATCTCAGTAAGCAAGATGATTTTCTTTTACGTTTAAACATGCAAAATCATTTGAAAGGCAGTAAATACTGCTGCTGTACCTGCCATGGCGCTTGGTCAGGGTGGGGTTTGTTGGGGGCAAGCAGCCCTCATCCCCATGGCGATCATTCCACCAGCACCTGCTGCAGCCAGCCTTGCGCTGGTTTGATGTGGACTATCTGAGAAGCCAAGGACAGGTAGTGAGCACCCAGACTCAGACTATGTAGATTTAATCTGCATTTAACGCAAAAGGAATTCAAGGATGCTGAGAAGGTCGACTGCGGTTTTGAAGACATGAAACAAGCAGATTAAGAAGCAGTAACTATTGGCTTGCAATGTTGAAAACAAGATATGGGAGGAGCGGGCAGTGCGTGTGACCTATTGTTATGAACGAATCAGAATATTCTAGTAGCTCATGAACAGCATATTGCCAAACATAGTTAACCAATTAACGATAAGTTTATGCATGATCAGGAAGGCAAGAAACTATATTAACTAAGCCGTGTATGTAATAAACCGACATTTTGCTTGATCATCTTGATCGTCTGCTGTGTCCGTGACTTCCGCGTCAGCAGGTGGCGCCCGAACAGGGACCCTCAGATCGGAGTTGGATTTTCTGACGAAAGCGAGAACGGAGGGGGCGGAAGCCGGCCGAAGGTGAGTGCTGCCCCGGCACTCGGGAAACACTAGCGCGAAAGGTGGAATCTCACCCTGATCAGGTGAGCGGCCAGGGAGGAGATGGGAGCTACCATGACAAAAGAAGAGTCAGTGGTGGTTAAACTCCTCCAACACATCCTCTCAACGAGAGGTATAAGTTATGACTCGTCTACTCTGAAAGCATTATTGCTCTGGGCAAAAGGAAAGGATTTGATCCCCACGGTTGGAGCCGCCTTTGATGCTATGACATGGGAGAAAATAGGGGCAGAACTGTGGGAAGAAATAAGTGAAGGATCCAAAGAGACGAGCAAATTCCCCACTGTGTGGAGACTGATTCATGAAACTTCAAAAAGCATGGGGGAGGAGCGGCAAGTCGCTGCATCGGCATTCGCGGCTTTGACTCCAGGTGACGGGCCCACCTCTGCAGCCAGTATGTTGTTTTCAGGTCCGACAATCCCTGCAGCGACCCCTGCGTTGCAGGAGGGGTCCGGATCCTAGCAGGGACTGCAACTGCAGCTCCCACCACCACCGAAGTGCAGTCACCAGAAAAAAAACAGCTGCGGAGGCTACTCCGCCATCCCCCGATGTACCACAGTCGGACCGCCCTCCGAGTTATGATGAGGCCGATCCACCAAATCGACCTCCCTCACCGGTGGCGACCACCTCACTTTACCCTCCTTTGCCACCAAGTGGCGAAGAGGAGGAGGAAAACAATGGTGTTCTAGAGGAGAAAGCTGAATTAAAGGAAATGATAAAAAGACTAGAGACGTTAGAAGCGCGATTGGCAGCCCCGCCAGAAAACCCACGAACGTCACTGTCCGCATTATACCCAGGACTGTCAGCACCCAACGTTTTTGCTCCAACTAGGACACCGGTGGAAACTGGTGCTTTTCCCTCTTTGCCACCACGACAACCATCGGGGGTGGTTATTCGGGCAAGGGATGTTGGTGGGAGGAGTTGGAGATCCGTCAATGCGATGGAAAGGTGTTATCCGAGATGCCATGAGAGAGGGACAGTTTTTACCCATGGCTTTTCCTGTTGTAGTTGATAATAACGGGAGAGGTGTATGGGAAGCACTGGACTGGAAAATAATGAAAGAAGCAAAAAGCGCTGTTACTCAATATGGTTTAAAATCACCGTATACTCAATCTACATTACAGCACATTTTTTCAGCACAGTTATTAACTCCTTATGATTCTAGAATGATTGTCCAGATGCTATTGCCACCATCGCAACAATTACAATTTTTCCAACATTGGCAAACTGCCTATGATAGGGCAGCTTCAATACCTCGACAACAAGGTGATCCGTTATTCGGAATCCAGGCTCAAATATTAATGGGTGCAGGGCCTTTTACGCGACCTGATTGGCAAGCGCAGTTTGCTATCGAGGCATTGCAATTAAGTCAGGAGTTAGCTTATAAAGCTCTTATTAACGTGCACGATGAGAAAATTAGACCTGCTTTTACCGCTGTAAGGCAGGGACCCACTGAATCATACAGCAAGTTTATTGATCGTGTGCACGCTGCAACTATGGCTCATCCAGATATGGATGAGGAAATGAAAGTAAAGTTCTTAGATATGCTTGCTTTTGATAATGCTAATAAAAAAACCAAAAAGAGCACTCAGTGTGTTGCCAAGAGGATCCAACACAGGACAGTTGCTAGAGGCTGCTGAGCGAATGTTAGAAAAAGAAAAGGCTACAGTTACGGCTGCAGATGTAGGTGCAGCAGTGAAGCCGTTGGTATCAAAAAAGCAAGAGGGAAAAAAGGACAAGAAGTGCTTTAATTGTGGAAAACTAGGCCTTTTTAAAAAAGAATGTAGGAGTCCAATTAATACTGAGGGTCAGAAAGAAAAATGTATTGTAAAAAAGATAATCACGACACCCAAGAGTGTCGAAAATCGGGAAACACGGCACGGAGCATGCCACACAACCATGCGTGAAGACAAAAGTGCAGGGTGCTTGGACCGCTGCGCAGCCACTACAGCCGGTAGCGCCGGAGTGGACCTGGCAACAGCAGTAGACATAACCTTAACAACGTCTGAGGTTAAATTAATTGCTTCAGATCAACAAGGACCTCTAGGGCATGGGTTGAGTGCATTGCTTATAGCCCATTCTTCAACATCACAAAAAGATATATTTATAGTACCAGGACTCATCGACGTGGATTTCTGCGGAACCATAAAGATTATGGTATATACCTTATGGCCACCACTTACAATACCAGCACAGTCTAAAATAGCTCAATTAATACCATTTCATGCCTGTGTCCCTAAAGCGCATTCAATTGTATATGGGCATGGAGGTTTTGGATCCACAGGAGTACCAAAAGTGTTATTAGCAATAGATATTGCCAAGGGAAAACCTGAAGAAAAGGTAACATTAAGACATCCTAATGGACAATCTTTAGTACTGTCAATGTTAATTGACATGGGGCAGATGTAACTATTGTCCCTATAACAAAATGTCCTCGTATTTGGCCACTGGTACCTGCAGCTACCAGTGTTGTGGGAGTCGGGGCGGCAAAATGCACGATGATTAGCAAATTACTTTTAGCATTCAATTTTGAAGGCGGTTCCACTGTTACCACAAGGCCACATGTAATGCACTTGCTCTTATTGGTCGGGATATGTTATTCCAAATGGGAGCCAAACTTGTAAACCAGCATTTTTAGGAGCGGCTATGGTTGAGCAGCGTATCTTAAAACTCACGTGGACTACGACAACGCCAGTGTGGGTAGACCAGTGGCCGCTGAAACAGGAGAAGCTGCATATTTTACAAAATTTAGTTAAACAACAAGAAGCAGGTCACATTGTACCTTGCACAAGCCCTTGGAACACACCTGTTCTTACCATCCCGAAAAAATCTGGAACATGGCGATTGTTGCATGATTTACGAGCGGTGAATAGTGTAATGCAAAATATGGGGGCATTACAGCCAGGATTACCCTCCCCTGTGATGATCCCAGAAAACTGGGACTTACTCATCATTGATTTGAAGGATTGCTTTTTTACTATTCCTTTGCATCCTGAAGATGCAGAAAAATTTGCATTTACAGTACCATCAATCAATAAACAGGAACTGGCAAAAAGATACCATTGGGTGGTACTACCTCAAGGAATGAAAAACTCACTTACTCTGTGTCAAAATTTTGTAGCATGGTCCTTACAACCATTCCGAATGAAACATCCATTTTTACTAGTTTTTCACTATATGGATGATATCCTAATTGCTGGAGAAAAAAAATGGATGTGGAAAGAACTTTACAAAGGTTAATAGAAACCTTAGAACAGAAATGTCTTAAAATTGCTCCAGAAAAGGTAAAACGACAAAATGCATGGCAATATTTAGGATGGACAATTACTGGGAGCACACTCAGACAGAAGATCATACTCAAAACAGACATTAAGAGGCTCTCAGATGTTCAAAAACTAATGGGAGATTTACAGTGGGTAACGTCAGTTAGTGGAATAACTAATGATGATCTAGCTCCCTTGATGCCTCTGTTGGGAACCTTAACCAGAGCCGCTGAACGACGAAGCCTGACAAAGGAACAAGAGCAGGCATTGGATCACATTATAAAAAAGGTTTTGACAACAGTTATACAAAGAAAAAGAACTGATTTGCCTTTGCAATTTTTAATTGTTAACTCATCACCCAACCGAAAACACTTAATAGGACTGATTTGCTTGATCATATTGATCGTGTGCTGTGTCCGTGACTTTTGCGTCAGCGGTTTGATTTTTCCTACCGCAACAGCTTCCCATCTCAAGGATTTCCCATCCTGCTGAGGTTTCCTGTCCTGAATGATGGGTTCCCACCCGCACAATGGCTTTTAAACTGCATGATGCTTTCCCATGCCAATGAGGATTTCTCAACCCCGTCATGGTTTCCTAACCCAAGGGTCTCCCATCCCCACGATTTCCCATCCCAAGCATGATTTTGGGGGGGGGGTGTGAATTTTCCGACTGAGGAGAGGCTGGGATGCAAAGTATAGCATTACAAGAGGCATTCCTGCATTTGTGTGCATGAGCTGTCCCATTGAAATGGGGGCACCCTGAATGCGGGCGCACACATGGTTCTTATACCTTTCAAGCATTCAGGTGGAACGTGATTTGACCAAGCGCTACTTAACACACACACAGGCTGCTGCTTTGCAAAGCGACTCTCATTCTGTGGCGACGTCATCCATCTGCTTCTTTCTTGATCCAGACGTCCCTGCGGTCGGTCTTGCTGCAGTTCCGTATCTCTGATGGCAGATAAGGGGAGGATTCCCCAGAGGTGTCGGAGGGGCTGGGATGCTGGGGTGATCTGGGTAGTGCAGGGGTATCCTTTCTTCTTCAGGGTGGGGGCTGTCCTTCTCCTCCTTGCAATGAGCTGGGGTCCTTCAGTCATGCTGACTGAACCATGACCGAGCAGTATACAACGTAAACTAGATGTATCTTAAGAAATGCCATGCAATTTCCTACTCTCGAGACTAATTGCTACAATAGTTTTTCCTAACAATGGGCTTTTCCTAGCAGTCCCTCCTTTTCTTTTGACCATCAGGGTCACACTATACTCTTCCTTCTTTAAGTTGTATGTTGAGCATATAAGGTAGTAGAACACTGTAAACACACACATCGATAATTACAAAGCCAAGCAAGATGGTGAATACAACAGCCCAAATCCTTTTAGTTCACAGTCCTCTACCTAAGTCTGGGAGCCAAGAGGTTAGCCACCCAAACAGATTCAGGAGAGACCCTTGCCTTACTTCATGTAGTATTTTTAAATGAGTCTTTCTCTTGTTTCAGTCAGTTTCATCTTTCTGGTCTTGACTTACATAAAAACCCAGCAGCTGTTATTCGACAATGCACATTCTCTCTCCTGCGCTGCTGAAAGGTGCTCTAGGGCTAATCCATTCGTGCGGAGGCGCCAGAAAGAGAGAGCGCCAGCGTTTGTGGGGCTGTGAATGGGGTTGCCTGGATACTTGAAGAGCAGCAAGAGCTTTTGGTCCTGGCCCCTTTGGGGTGGAAGGAATCCCTGGATGTTCACTGTTTCCAGGCTGGGCTCTGGCTGTAGTCAGCGGGCCAGGGAGAGCGACTCTAGGGAACTTTTCTTTCTCCCAGCTTCTCCCCAGTTCCAGTCTCTATTAGAGGTAACGATGATTTGGCTTCCTGGACACATCCTAGAGAAGGCAGATACAGGATGAAAGTGTAGGCTGCTCTATACCTTCAGAGCTGTAGGCTGGGGCTGGAGCTACTATTCGCTCATTCTAACTTCTTTTCCATATTCTACACTAGGTAAGCATGGGGACAGCAGTGTAGTCCTCCTCCTGAGAAGTTGGGCTCAGTGTAGAATGACAAGAAGCCCACCCTGAGTGATACGGTGGGAAGCAAGACGGCAAAGGAGCACGGGCAAGAGAGCCGTTAAGGTAATGGCTGAAAGCCATTCACTCCTGGATAGAAAGTGGGAAAGTGTGGGCTGGAGAGCCAGAGGCCTCTGCTGCTAACAGTGGCACCAGGTAAGCAGTAACGGCTTCACCATCAGGCTTGGATTTTGTGAATGCCCAAAGGCAACAGACGTGGCTGGTGCTCATCCCTGAATGTTGGTGTGCTGACAATCTAGAGTGAATTCTGGGGTCTTCCCTGATGGCAGCCAGACTTAGCCAGGTGTTTTCTGTTAGACACAGAACTTAAAATGCCTTAAAAATGCATAGTGCGAACACAGGAGAGCTTGGTGGTGGGTGGGGAGTGGAATGGACTGCGTCCTTGTATGGAGGCCATGGCGGTGGTCTCCCTGTAGGTGCCGGCTGTAGGTGGACAAGCACGCGTTATCCTCTCTGCACCCTCGACGTACTGTCATCCTTCTTCCTTTTGCCCTCCCTCCGTACCCATCTGACTCCTGGGCTGATGGGTTGTATTGTTTTCATTACGGATGACCCTGCACACCATCGGTAGCCGAACCGTGTGGTGCCACGGACAGGTAGCTCTTGATGGCCCTGGGGGCGGCGGGCGCGGGGCTCAGGGACCGCCCAGCTGGATGTGTTGCAGACCACCTCCGCAGCGGTCACGGCCTGCGGGAGCCATGCTCTGCTCTTTGTGGCTCGTCCTCACATAGCGTGAGTCAGCCTAGGGCCCATCCCGCCGGCGTGCAGGGGGACCGGGAGGGCAAGCGGTGCCAGGGATGAAGTGGGGTGGGAAGTGGTGATGGGATTCGGCCACGATGGGTAGCTGTGACTTGTGCTGGGGGCCTCAGAGAGCTCTTCTTTTGTAGTTGCTGTTCTGACAGCTGCCTTCAGATCTGTGTTTTAGACGCGGAGCTAGACGTAGAAGAATACATGGTTGATGTGTGACATAGAGTGCTCACAAAAGGCCTGGTTTCCTGGAATTCTTCTAGGTCAAATGATAAGGAAATGGGGGAGGATATCTCATAATAACAAACTTGCCAGAATTCCTTGAAATCTGAAAAGCTTCTGTTTTCGTCATTAGTAGTCCTTTCTAGGAATAATACACGGAAGCATTTATGGAGCATAAATTGTGAACTATTCCTATTTTGTGTGTGATCACTGAGCAAAAGCACCCTGAGAGAGCTTTGCTAGATAGGCAGCATCTTTGGTGTTCAGACCATGGTTCTGATTCGGTCTGCAAAGGTAAGGGCTTTTAAAAGTAAAAATGTAGGCAGATTACAGGGAATGGCTGCTGACAGTGCCTGAAAATAGTTAGTCATAGCCAGCTTGTGTAAGTACAATGTCAAAACCATTCTCATGGCGAGATCTTTGCATTTTAAGCTTAATCAGGCCAAATGTGTCATGTAGTCGGGTTTCTTTGTTGGGGGCCTTATGTAAAAGGGCCGAAGGCTTTCCTCCTCTTCAGAAGACTGACATGGTGTAAGCCAAGGCAAAGCACGGGGAGCTTCAGGCACACGCTGTTTTTTGCGAGGCTTTCCGAGGCTGTCTTCATAAGGAATTTCCTGTGAGGGTCTCTGCTCTGCAAACAGTGAATGGAGAGAATTCACATCCCTTTGGTGAAGTCAAACGAGATGGTTAGCTTAAGAGGGGAGATAGCACGTTAGTTGGAGCCCATTCTGCCCCACTTGTGAAGGCAAGCTCAACAAACGCCCAACATTTCTGCGATCCAACTTCTAGCCCTGCCAGTTTCGTTTCCACTGAAATGTAAAGCACTGGGCAGCTGAGAAGTGTGGCTGTTGATGGCCTGAGCTCCAAGAAATAGGCTGCGGTGGCAGGCTCTCTTCTGTGTTCTGTCTGTCTGGAGCACCGGCAGCGTAGGTGAATCGTTTTTAGTTATCGGCTACTGAAGCAATGGCGCAGGGTTTTCATGCTTTAGCACAGTGCCTGTTCTGTGGCAGGGCAAGCTACTCAGGCTTTAGAATCTGGCTTATGCAGGTGAGACTTTGCTGCGGTTCGTTTTTCTCCAAAGATCTCCTGCGTTTGTAGCCTAACAGAAGCAAAAGCAACTCCAGCTAGGTCAGGAAAGAAGCTCATGCATTAGCAGCGTCTCCTTTAGTGACCCTTGAGAGCATTTTGCTGTTGGCATTCAAACTGTTTTAAAAAAAAATGAGACCGATTTTGCTGCTTGTGTTTGATTACCACACCTGCAGGTTTCTTGAACTGTACTGTTTGGGTGTTGAGACGATAGAAGCGCGATGTTAGATATCAAATTTGGCTTTTTTATCTCAAAGGGATTCTCTGAAGTGCTATGTAATTAGATATCAATATACGTTCTTACGAATTGACGAATGTTTTCTCTGTATTTATGTTGTTTTCAGAATACACCGCTGATAATGCCCTGATTCCTAAGCACTCATCGGTCGTTGTTAGAAGAATCCCTGTTGGAGGAGTTAAAGCTCCCAGCAAGACATACGCTGTGCAAGTATCCAACAAGCATTGTAGTCTTTGTCAGTGGTTTCCATGTGTTAACTCTTTTAATGGCTATTAGTTTACAGAGGCATTCTGATTGTATCTTTCTTGTTAAAGCTGCTGTTAATTTTTGTTGTCCTGGGGTAGATTTTAATGTATCCGTTTGGCTCTTTCTTGCATTTGGGGAAGGGGGGGCGGGATGTGGCAGGTATTCTTACGCCACAAATCGGGGTCTTTTGCATGCTAGCTATAGAGGAGAGACCAAGGGTTGCCAGCTGGCGAACCATGCAAACAAGAAGTTCCACTCCTAAGGGATTCCTGCTAGTTTCCTAAAGACAATGTCCGTTTCAGGCAAGATAAAAACCAACACTATCCTAAAGCGTATTTCCTTTTGTGTGAGTACGATGAAGGAATAATTAATCCTTTCCAAACTTGAAACTGTTTTTACCCTAAGCTGGTATCTGTGCTCCAGGTTTTAACTCTATATTGCTGAGATTGATGGAGGACAGGGAATTGGGTGTATTGATTAAAATGACAGATATTCAAATGCAAGCCTGACTAGAGGATTAATGCTGTCATTTAGGTATTCATGCAGCCCAGTTCTCTCTCAGCTACATTAGCATTGTTTGACTGGTCATGTTTTCCAGCTGCCTTAAAAAATATGCCTCTCCACCACAATTAGTAGATATTATTCGCTTGTGGCTTTGCCATGTCTTTCTGATGTTGGTCCTCAAGAAATAAAGTAGCCTGATGAGTTACAGGGACCCAGGAAACATTTGCAAGCAAAAACCCCTGAATTTCTGTGGCTGTGCATGTAAACTTTGGGCATATTACTGCAGGAGTTGTTGCAGTGCTTTCAGGCACTACCGAGTAATTCTGGACGCCACAGCGTCGTGCTTATAAACACGGCCTTGTTTGGGGGGGGGTAATTTCAATGGGTATGCTTAGTGCTGTTTTGTCAATGCATCCTCCGTTTCTGGTTGGATGGCGCCCTCTCCTGGTGTTGTAATGCTGCCCTGAAAGGAGAGGAGAGATGCTGCTGGCATCAAAGCTCAAAGCAATACCTGTGTGTGGGGATAAGGAAAGAATGGCACTGCTGTTCTCCCGTTGAAAATTAACCGGGCAGCTTAGCTTCCTATTCCTTCAGCGGAAAACATTGCAGAAAGAACCGGTAGAGTGGTTCCTGTTTGGAAATGGTGAATGTATGCTGTCATGGTGGAGAGCCCTTCAGCAATGCATTACTCACCTTGCAGTATGTTCTTCAAGGGACATGGATGAAGAAATCCTTGCATGGTAATCTAAAGTATTTCCCTGTACTTCCTCATCTGCCGGAGGTACGTGGCTGTAATTGCCAGCCCGGTGGTGTTCTAGCAGTGGCAGGGAGCACGAGCCTTGCATTTGTACAGAAATTCCAGAGCAGCCTTTGCATTGCCTCTGCTCATGGGACACTTTGGGTGATGTATGAATTGTTTGCTAACGACATCAATGCTTGCATGTCTGAGTCATGGTGAGCAGCATGCAGGTACAGCTCAATGAGTGTGTGGAATCTCAGCAAGTTTTCAAACTTAATAAGTATCGCCTATTATATTGTAGCATTTTCAAGGTTATCTTCAAGCAAGACTTTTTTTTTGTCACAGGGCTCCTAAATCGCCCAAAAGCCTCGGAACTGCTTTCAGGTGACATACCTACTGCTATTTTTAGTCAATAGAGCATATGGAACACATGTAGTTTTTTGACCCTTTCCTGGCCAAGTATGGTAGACATCTGAACACAGGGCTTGGGCTTCCACAAAGAAACACTGTTGTAAAGACTCTGCTGCTAACTTTTCTGTTATTTCGTTGTCAGAAGAGGGATTTTTTTTTTCACTGCAGTAGACTTGCACTTGGACGTGTCTAGGCTATGACTGTTCTTTCTCAGACACTCAAGTACTCTACCTGGTATGTATTTGTAATACTAGCGGTACAGAGATTGGCTAAAGTGACCTTTGTGTTTTGATGGTTGATGATTGAAGAACACAAACCTGTAGGACAGACTTCATCTTTTTGATACTGATGCAGCAGAGACAAAATACCGGAGAACTTCCTCTTGCATTGTTGTGTTCTATCTCTGTAAGTCTTAGAGTAATTTGTGACAAAGTGGATATGTGATTGTTGGGGGTTTTTTTTCAGCTGCACTGCATGGACCAAGAGAGAAGAGTTTCTGTGTAGGAATAAACGTCCACATTCACTAGACTATCAGAACATAATGTTTGGATGTTCAGGTTTTAGACTCTGTTTCCACCGCTTTATGTTGGGTACCAGTGCTGTGTTTTAAGTTCTGATTCCCTGTATTTCTTCTTCCAGAAGTCCAACTGAGCCAGTGAGCGGAAGATCAAAAGCAGTATGTAAAACACGATCTCAGACTTTTTGCTAGACACTGCACTTCATTCTAAACAATGTAGCCTTGTATTAATTTTCCAACCATTACCTTTATATATTTTCCAGGAAAACGCAGTATATGTTGTGAATAGAATGGATTTGATTCAGCATTATGAAGACTGAGTAAAGCCATCGTTCGCACAGTTTAAATGGGAGGATGTTCAGGTGTTTTGAGGACAGTTCTGTGCAGCTGAATGAGTCCTTTTCGTGTCCTTAAATACCTGGGTATTTGTTCCTAGAGCTGTGAAATTGAAGTGCTATGTTTGGGCCCCTCTGGGCACGTAAATGTTTTGAACACCCTGCCGTGAATGTCAATAGCGTTGCTACGCAAAGCGGTATTCTAGAGCTCTGCATTTGCTCTTTCTGCTTTACCTGATGAAGCAGTTTAGTTTAACAGTTTGTCTGCAAATGAAAATACCTGAAACCCAGTGTACAGGCTTTGGCACAAGGTTAGAGCCTGGTGCATCTGTGGCTAAAATGCCTGTCATCTTTCTTACCTTCTGCCTGCAGTACATGTTTGGAGCTCGGTGACTTCAGGGTTGCCTGCTGCTTTACTGTGCCAAAGGTGAAGCCTTTCTTCAGTCTACCACCACTTTGAATGTACCTTTGGAAAAGGGGCAGCATTTTTCTTCAGGTTTGAAAACACTGTCCTGCTGCTGGTAAAATATAAATAAGTAACCCAAGGAAATACTTATTTTGCCAGGCAACTATGCTCTGTTCATAAAAGCATAAGCATGCGCATTTATACATGATGAGACATTAGCTGATTAGTTGACAAACTACAGTGAAAAGTAGTTTCCTGTAGTGATGCTTCCTTCTCAAATGAACTCCAGGGTTTTTTTTAAGTCCTTTTTAGCTGAAACTTGACAGCTTCCTTACCCCTTTGACTTTTCAGCAGTGGTGAGCATTTGACAAGGGCCCCTCTCTGAGATACTGTGGAGCAAGAAGTTGATCTCAGGCGGGTTTGGCTGGTTTAGTTTCTTCTCGTTAACCACATCGGCACTCTGAAGCTGTCGTAGGCTTGGACTTTGTTTTGAACAAGTACAAGTGGCACTAGGTTGGAAACGCCTCTTTCAGTGACACTCGGAGGTTATCGTGCCGCCTTTCAGCGTACAGTAGAGGTTAAGTATTGCTATGTTTGGATTGTAGAACTTGAATCTGTGTTTAATTTTTTTTGGAACAGATTGATGACTCTTCTGCATCCATTGCCCTGGCCCAGCTTATTAAGGTATATGTATCTTCTGGTCAAATACTTAAAAAAAACCCCAAACCTCTTTGCTTTGTAGTTTTAAATCTTATACTGTGACCCATAGCAGGATAACTGTTGTAATGTGAACACAGCTTTAATTTACTTTTTAATAATGATGTAAAGTATTTATTTTCACTTTAAACTGTGTGTATATTTTCATACTGTCCCGTAAAGAGGAGTTGCCAGTTTGGGAAGATAGAAGGGGAGTACCTTCTCAGCCTCAACATAACGTTGCAGTATAACTCATCTTCAAGACACAAGGAAGCAGCATTTCAGCAGCTGTTTACCGTTTTTCGAACGTTTTGTTGATTTTGCGTTGGCAAGAAGCTAACACAGTTTTTACATAAGAATTTAATTGGCTGTAAGTTACGGACGCTTCAGGGAGGTTTGCAGCAGCCAAAATGGAAGAGTTTCTGGAGCATGGAGAATTGCATGGCTGTTTTTGAATTTCTAGTCATTATAGTTCTAGATCCATTCTGTGAATGTTGCACAATTTCATAAAATGTAGTATGTATACAGTGAACAACACAATCCTATTTATTTGAACGCAGATTGTGTAAATTGTGTAACTTCTTCCTTCTCTCACTGTAGAAATTAAACTGTGTACATTTGGAAAAACAAACAAACCCTCAAAAAAAACCCAAAATACTTTGTTTGGAAGGCAGCCACCAAAAGAAATTGATCTCCAGTAGTGATGTCCCTAAACGTGTGCTTGGTTCTGTAAACCGTTTGGGTTCAAACAAGTTAGTCAAGGATCGGTAAATGTTCATGGAAATGATTTCATAGCTGTCGATGTGGATGATGTTACAGTTGAGGAAAAAAACCCAGTGCATAGGAAACAACCACTGAATCAAATGTTGAAACTAGTTGGTTGCTTTTGTGCAGGAATGCATCTCACACCAAAAGCATGAGTGGCTGATGTGAGTGGTAGGTGCTTGACGGTCCAAATCAGTTACAGTCACTCCCTTAGACCCTGCTGGTATCTGGAGCAGTGTGGAATAAAAACATGTGAACAAATACTACTTAAAAAGAGTCAGCTGGCTCCAATAATTTGAGATCTAGTTCTGCATAAGGTTTATATTACAATTTGTCTGTTAAAAGGACACAATCAACTGGAAAACACCTGCAGGTTTTGCTTGTTGTAGTTATTATTACTTCAGCTGAAGTTGTTAGTGGTGGGGAACGTGCACTTTGGCGTGCCTACAGCACACGGTGGTCAGATTTCTACTGGAAAGAATCTTTTGTCTTGCTGGGGGATTGGAAAAAGCTTGATTCCTTTTAATGCTGCTGTGTCTGAAGCTGAATTTCAGCAAGCAGAAACAACTTCCCCGACTCTTAAGCTGTGTGTCCTTTTAGTGCTGCACAATGTAAATAATGCTGCCGGCATACATCTTTCTCAAAGCAATGTACAGTGGGTATCTTCTCCTTCAAATAGTCTGGGGCTTAAAAATCAGCCTAAAAGTACTGGACAGTGTAATTTTTTCTGCACAGAGCTTTAGTCCACTTGCAAGCAAATGGAATTGGTTACTGGAGTCTTTATGTAAGGTACAAAGAGAGCCCCAGGTTTTGAGTGCCCAAGAAGGCTCTTTTCAAGGAGGTTCCCAGGCCCATAAACCCCATGCAATGGCGTAAGGACTCCCCAGAACATCTTCAGCACAGCTCTGTTTTCTAGCAGCAGCTGTTTCCATGCAGCCTCAGCCAGCGTTGTGCTGCTCTTTGCAGGATCAGGGGAGTGGCGTTGCCCTCGGCTGTGTGGGCTGAAATGTGTTTCTAATGCGCATGTCAAATAATTGCCTGTTGAACAGACTGCCAATCTGGCTGAAGCCAGTGCCTCCGAAGAAGAAAAAATCAGAGCCGTGATGATACAGTCTTACCATGAATATGACCCAATCAAGTAAGTGCTGATAATGCCAAATCTGTTCTTTGCAGACTATGGAAAAATTGTAGAGATGTCTGTTTTAACAAGAGAGACACAGGCATACCTTTTTCTTTCTTTTCCCAAAAAACGTCTAGTTGCATGAAGGAACCCTTGGGTCCACCTCCACCATCGTAGACTTGCTTTCGTTGCGGAAAACCTGGGCACTATATAAGGAACTGCCCAACAAATGGGGTAAGACCGCGGGGAACTTCTGGTGTTACTTACTTTTTAATTTTTTTCCCTTGGCAGTTGCGTAACAGAGAGATGTATACTCATATGAGGAATTGTTTCTCTTGGGGTGAAATACAGAGGTTATACGGCAATGTTGCAAAGCGGTTCAAAATTCAAGGGAAACCTGGAAGTATAAATGAAAATAGTCTTGTTTCTAGGTCATGGATGTTAAATATGTCCATAGATCTCCCTCTGTGAACTTTCATGCATATCTTTATATATTGCAGTGTTACTGGAAATGTTTCTGGTTTTACCTCTTTTTAATGAGAGTTGGCAGTTTTTAGTGTTTCCTGTGAAGCCCAGATGTTTCTGTTGAATGTTTGCGTGGTTTAATTACACAAGCCTCTGGCTGAGTATTCATGCCACTGAAGGTTAGTCAATGAACATATATGCAGGAGGCAGGAATTCACCCTTCCTATAGAGATGGTGAATATAAGTTTCTCCAGGGACTGATTCTGAGCACCGAATTAAGCTCTCGCTCTGAATTGCGCTTTGGAGGAGAAGCGGTTTTGTGCCTCTTCTCTGAGTGGAGGGTGAGCCAAGGGATATTTCACCCTTAAGGAACCTGAAGTTAAGGCAAAGAATGTCAAATGAGTTCAAAACACTGCTCAAGCCTTTGGAACATCCTGGCTATATTCGTTTAGGAAATTATTTTAGTCGAGCAGCCCTTACGCTAGGTGAAAGGAGAGGATTAAAGGCTTTTGCTGCCTATAATAATCATTGAAATGTCATTTTAAGTGTGGGTCTTAAGAGGAGATATGTCTGCATTTCTTTTCTCAACAGGACAAAAAATTTGCGTCTGTTCCCAGAATTAAAAAGAGCACAGGAATCCCAAGGAGTTTCCTGATGGAGGTGAAAGATCCCCATACAAAGGGCGCTATGCTGACCGACACTGAAAGATATGCAATACCAACTATTAATGCGTAAGTATGGAACTAATTGGACGGACCAAAAAGCGAATGAGACAAACCATGCCGAAATGTCTGAGTGGCAATGCAACTTTCTAAGATTAAAATAGGGTGGCCCTACCGGTCATGCCCCTGGAAGCTGGTTAAACTTGTGCTGTGCCAAGGATGAGAACAATGTCGATGATTGATACACTGACGCTTTGGTTCTTGCTAAGTAGTGCTAAGCTGTTGCTAAATAGGTGCTAAGCGGTGCTCACACTGATCAAGGACTTTTCAGCTTCCCCTGCTCTGCCGGCTGCACAAGAAGCCGGGAGGGGGCACAGCCGGGACAGCTGACCCAGACTGGCCCAAGGGCTATTCCATGCCCTATGACATCATGCTCAGTATATAAGCTGGGGGAAGAAGAAGGAAGGGGGGACATTGGGCGTGATGGCGTTTGTCTTCCCAAGTAACCGTTGCGCGTGATGGAGCCCTGCTTTCCTGGAGATGGCTGAACACCTGCCTGCCCATGGGAAGTAGTGAATGAATCCCTTGCTTTGCTTTGCTTGTGTGCGCGGCTTTTGCTTTCCCTATTAAACTGTCTTTATCTCAACCCATGAGTTTTCTCACTTTTACTCTTCCAATTCTCTCCCCCATCCCACCGGGGGGGAGTGAGCAAGCGGCTGTGTGGTGCTTAGCTGCTGGCTGGGGTTAAACCACGACCGTCCCTTTTGGCGCCCAACATGGGGTACGAAGGGTTCGAGATAACGACAGATTTAACTGGAATGTGCTAGATTGAATTTATAGCTGTTAGTGCTGTTCAGCTATTAATCGGCAGGCTTCTGTTCTTGCCACGGGGCATGCTTGCCTTACTGTGTATTAGAGTATATCACAGATGGAGCCATGGACTAAATGAACTCAGTGGACATTTTGTGGACATTTGTGGATGTTTTTGGACATTTTACAGGCATTTCACAGAGATGGTGATAGACTAAGGAAGTACTGAAGTAAATGGTATGGAATAAGGGGTGGATACTGTCCTGGTTTCAGCTGGGATAGAGTTAATTTTCTTCTCAGTAGCTGGTATAGTGCTGGGTTTTGGATGTAGGATGAGAATAATGTTGTTGTGTGGTGCATAGTTGCTGGCTGGGGTTAAACCATGACAAAGGGCAATGAAGCTGGAGAAGGGTCTGGAGCACAAGGCTGGTGAGGAGCGGCTGAGGGAGCTGGGGTTATTTAGCCTGGCGAAGAGGAGGCTGAGGGGAGACCTTATCGCTCTCTACAACTACCTGAAAGGAGGCTGTAGCCAGGTGGGGGTCAGTCTCTTCTCCCAGGAAACAAGTGATAGGACAAGAGGAACTGGGCTCAAGTTGTGCCAGGGGAGATTTAGATTAGATATTAGGAAAAATTTCTTCACGGAGAGCGGTTAGGCATTGGAACAGGCTGCCCAGGGAAGTGGTCCAATCACAGTCCCTGGAAGTATTCAAAACCATGTGGACGTCGTGCTTAGGGACATGGTTTAGAGGTGGACCAGGACGTTAGCTTAACAGTTGGCCTTAATGATCTCAGCGGTCGTTTGCACTATTAATGATGCTATGATTCCATAACGTCCCTCTCCCCAGGCACGGTTCCTGCCTGGGGTTTCATTGCCCCCACGGCACACGGTGGTGCCTGCACAGCTCCGGGTACCCCTGACAGCACTGGCCTGGGCGCCCCGCCATGCCCTGGCTCCGAGACCCCCAGAAGCTTCCCCCTGCAGCTCTGCTCCCCTGGGTGCCCACCACTACTCTTCCTCCTCCTCCCACACCTCCTCTTCCCCTGGGGAAAACCCCCTCCTCAGCAGGGATGTGCAGCCGCAGCAGGGCACACTGCCAGGGACCAGGAGGTGCATGTGCCACAAAGAGCAGGGCTGCAGCCGAGCAGGTACAGCAAAGCCTTGGGAGAGGGCTGCCCTTGGAGCAGGACTGAAGCTCCAGCCCTCTTGCCTGCAGCGGCCTTTCCCCGCCCCACCAAAGCTCACCCACTGCCGAATGAAGATTTCACAGCCACCAAGGAAAGACCCACAGTGTCAGACCCAGTTGTTTGCAGACGGGGCTTTACTGAAGAGAAAGGAAGCACTGGTGTTAAGAGCCCGGCTGGCCGGCACTGGTCCTCGTCATGCTGGAGGAGGCTCTTGCTGGACATCTCTCTCTGGGGAGCCTCTGTGCCCGAGAGGCTCTCCTGGCACTCACCGATGTGGACTAGATCTGCTGCCCAGAGCTGACGAGTTGAATACAAAGCTCTGTAGCCTTGTATGCACAAAGAGGTGCAGAGCAACACTGCAAGTCTAGTCAGGACACACGGGGTGGGATCTGCTTCTGTCTGGAGAGAGCAGGCCCAAGGTCCCTGCAATGCAATCCCAGCCTGCTGCTCTCCGTGCCATGAGGACTATCAGGAAAAGACCCTCTTTTCCCAGCAGCTGCGCGCAGTCAAAGGAAGGGCAGGCACTGCTGGGCAGGGGCAAACACCGGGCGTGTTTGGAGATCCTTACCTGAGGGACTCCTCACCACCACGGCAATGGGCTCTTCTCTCTACCTTCTCGAGGAGGCAGGTCGCTGCTCCTCGCAAAGCCCACTGGGTCCTTGGGGAACGGCTCCTACCACAGCAAGGACAAAGTCTCACATCTCAACCGAGACCCTCCTGCCTCTCCTCTCTCCCAGTCGCCCCCACCCACACAGTCCCATTCAACCCCACAGCCCCCTCAGTGCCGGCTGTGCTTGGGGCTGCAGAGAGGCACCTGGCATCAGGGACTGACCCCTGCCGTTCCCATGCCATGAGAAAGGAGGGGATGCTCTTTGTGTCCAGCCCCGTGGCACAGGGACTTGCTTCCCTCACCCGCAGCTGGGCCACCAGCCCCCAGCTGGCCCAGGTCTGGCCTCAAGCTGCCTCACACTCACCTTTTCAGAGGTGAGGGCTCCAAAAGGCAAAGACTCAACTTGTCCTCTGGGCTCTCCTCCTCCTCCACGGAGGGCTCTTTTCGGCCCTCTCCCCACCACTCTGGAGTGCCGCGAATGCAGGAGCCCTGCACAGAGAGAGAGAGAGGGATGAGCACAGGAGATGCCGCTGGGCAGCAGGGAAGGCGCCTCGGGCTGGTACGGCCCCACACAGGACAGTCAGCCCCCATGCTCCTAAGGCTTAGGGACCTTCCCACCTTGGCTCCCCGGCAGGAGAGGAATGCCCTTTTCGTAAGTGTTTTTCAATTCCTGCAGTACCTGGGACTGCCATTGCTCTCGCTCTTCATTCCAAGCCTTCGGGGCTGCCACTTTTGCCCTTGCCTTCTGCTGGAACTTCTTGCTTGCGCAAGGAGTCCCAGAGCTTGCCTCCTTCCTCCTCCGTGCACGTGTGGGGCTGTGCCTGCAGGGCCACAGCAATGCAGCAGCCAGCAGCGTTAGTATCCCCGGTGGAGGGCTGGGGGGATTTGAGCTCTCCCCCTCCCTCCTGCCCCTTCTTTTCAGCCTCTCCATCAGCCCTGCTCTGCTCGCAGCCCTCACAGACCCACTGCAGAGCCTTTCTGCAATGAGCCCTGAGCCAAGTGACCAGGGGGCTGAAAGCAAGCCAGCTGCTGCTATCCCAGACAAGCCTGCCAGTGCCGTTGTCATTGCAAACACCACCACATCAAGTCTTTGGGTGTTTCTGGAGATGACACAAGTGAAGGCTGCCTCTTGAGAAAGCCTCGGGAGAAGTGCTTCAGCCGTCAGCTAAGCACATGCTAAGGGGTCTTGTAAGGCGTCACACGCGTATAACTATGCTTTTCTACAGGTGGCTACAACACAGTCCCTCCAGGAGCCCATGCCACGTACCGGTCCTGCCTTCCTCTTCTCTGGCCTAGCAGGGGGTGCAGGTTGGGGTCCAGCTTCCCACAGTTGGTGGCTGCTGCGTGCCCCTTGCCCTGACCGATGCCACTGCAGCACTGCCAGCTCGCTGCAGACACACAGCGGGAGGAGGTGGTGTGAGCACGGGGAGACTGCTCTGCAGCTGGGGCTCCCAAGCTGGGTGCCTGCTGCGGCCACAGAAGATGGCTCTGCCGAGAAGACGGTGCCAGGAAAAGCGCCTCTCTCCCCCGGTGCTGCAAGGAGCCGGAGGAAGGGCACTGCGGGAGAGGAAGCACTGCCCGTGTCTGGAGAGATTTACCACTTGAGCTTGTCCTGCAGATCCATCTGGTCGTCCCTCTGCCCCCTGCGCTTGCGGGCGACCTGCCCCAGGGTGCACGTCACCACCTCCCGCAGGGCCTGGTCTGTCCATGGGGAAAAGCTCCTGCACCAGCAAGGACAAAGTCTCTCTGACCCTGCAGCTGTGACCCTCCTGCCTCTTCCCACACCCAGCCCCACACATACGTGGCCGCATTCCACAGCCCCTTCGAGGCAGGAGGACTTTCAAGCACCTGCTTTGGCCCCTGCCATCAGCCTCTCACCCACCTCGTTCCCACGGCTGGAGAAATCCCCGGCCGCTCTGTGCGGCCCCATGGCTCAGGGCTTGGCTTCCTTGACCCACCACCAGTGCCTCACCAGCACCCCACTGCCCCAGGCCTTGGCTGGAGCTGGCGCACTCTTACCGCTTCAGGGGGACAGTGTCGTGCTCAGGGACTGTGGGTGGCTCTTCTTTGGCCTCTTCCCCCTCCTCCGTCATCATCTCCAGGGTGTCAGGGCTGGAGTCCCCTATCTCTGTGCTAGTCGGGAGGCTGACTGATGACTGCTTGGAGGAACTGGATTCCTGCACAAGAAGAGACTCTCATACAGCAGCCCTGCCCCCAGACGGTGCTGCTTCCCAGCATGCAGACCCCCAGACCACTTCTGGCAGGGACCCTAGCAGGACAGGCAAAGCCAGGAGAACGACCTCACAAAGTCCTTGCGGTGACGCCTGAGTGTCACCAGGGTTTCACGGCAACTCCCCGTCCCCCCTCTTGCTCAGGAGAGGCAGCAGCCACCCGCCCAGCTGTGCTGCAGCAGTGCTGCTATGAGGGCTTGGATGCTAGATGTACCTTGCAATCTCAGCCCCCCTGCAGGAGAAAGTGCTCTTTTTCTGCAGGAATTCAAAGTACCTGGCTGCTCTTGGACTCCTTTTCCTTCTTGGCCTTCACTGTGGGCGTCGCCTTTTCCCTCTTAGCCTTCCCTTTGGTCGCTGGCGTTGTTTGCCGCTTACTTTTTTCTCTTCTGCCAGCTTCTTTTTCTCTTTCTCCAAGTATTTCTGGACGTGTTCTGGAAGCTTCTCCTTCCTCTTTGAGCGTTTATTCTGCAGGGAGACCAAAAGGCAACAGCAGGCAGCATTAGTCTGCCCTGCAGAGGGCTGACCTGTTTTCATTCTTACCCTCCCTTCTGCCCCTTCTCCTCTGCCTTTCTCTCCACGCTGCTTTGCTCCCAGGTTCCTGCAGGCTCCACCAAAGAGCCCGTCTCTAATGACCAGGGAGCTAAGCGACCGCCAGGCTTAAAAGCACCTGGCCCCTGGCTATCCCAGACAAGCCTTGCAGTCAGTTGCCAACAGAAACATCCACAAGGTCTTTGGGTGTGTTTCATGAGGCCAACGGAAGTGAAAAGTACATTCTCAAAGGACAGAGTAACCCGCCTCTCTTCAAGTAAGCACGAAAGCAACTAGGCAGTGGTCCCGTGAACACACGGTGAAGAATCTTGTGAGAACTGCCGTGCACAGAGTGACACTTCTCTACGGTCCTGTACGACATGCTCACTGCAGCAGCCCGTGTCAGGTACCTTTTGTCTCCTCTCAATAGTTCTGGCAATGAAGTCTACTGTTCTGGGTTTGTCCAGAGGAATTAGATTCTCTTTCCCCTCCTTTTCCTTCAAGGAGCTCCCCTGCCTGGCTGGTAGCTGCCTGCAAAGACACAACAGGGTGCGTTGGCAGGAGGGCAGGAGGAGCTGGTTCTGCATCTTGTGCTTCCAAGTGGCACGCCTGCTCCTGCAACAGAATGCGCTCTGCTTGCCTCCTTGTGATCAAGTCCCAGAGACAGAGAAGACCCCACGCTGTCAGACTCGGATGTGCCCAACAGCCACCCGAAAACTCAGGATGCCCAGGTCTAGGCCCTCTCTTGCTGCAGCAATGAGAGCAAGAGGGGCCTATGCCTGGAGATACCGCTACGCCCTCCAGCTCAGTGCACTGAAGTCTGCCTGCTCAGTGGTCCGAAATACAGAGTGCTCACGAGCTCTACAAGCAGGCTGGGCGCTGGGGATGCAGTGTCAAAAGGAGGAGGACACGATCCCATTCAAAAAGCAATCCTGACACTGAGCGCTCTTTCGCTTTTCTCTTTTGCAAGCCATAAGACAGGCGTTAGCAGAGAAGAGGCTATCAGAGGAATCCTCTGCAGTAACTAACGGCAGAACACTGTCCTCAGCCAAGAGAAAGGTCGGGGTCATTTCAATCTGAAGGAAAGCCAAAAAGACCTTCCGCTCCTGCAAGGAGCATCTGCAGTTAGTTACTCAGCAGATCTGCACAGGAGGAGCAAAGAAAGAAATGATGCTGCCACCAGAGTCTCCCAAGAAGCTACGAGATGCTTGCCGTCCACCAAGAAACCATTGCTTAGTGGGACGCGGGATAACAGCACTTTGAGTTCGTCTAGCCTCTGTGTCCAGGAGAAACATCTCGCTCCAACAGAGACGAGAGCACGGGGTCACCCTGATCCAGTCATGCAAGTGTCTCACCTGGCACAAGGCTCACTCCTCTCATCTTTCTGATGCTGCTCTGACTTCCCAGTCATTGCAGGTAACCGCTCTGGAGAAAGCCTTGCTCGACGAAGGAGACGCTTCTCGGCAAGATCCTCTAGAAAGAGGAAATGAGACGACTCTTCAGAACAGCATCTTGGTGCTGTTATGGGAACTGGGTGTCCCAGTTCCAACAAGAGCGACGGGCAGGTCTGCACAAGCCTGTGGTAACTCTGATGAAGGTGGTCCTTTTCATCCCTTTGGATGAAAGCCATGTTTCCTGGGAGGTCTTGGGCCTTTTCCGACCCTGTTTTTTTTGTCCAGCTCCTCATGCCTACAGTGCCCCATTATTCCCTGGGGAAAACTGTTTGGACGGCTTTCCATGTGCTGAAATGGGGGGGCTCCCTGGGAGATGCTGGTGGCCTCCCAAGAGTCATGGTCCCTTACCTTTCTTTCCACTGCCATCAGCTTTTCCCCAGCGCTGCTCTGGGGCGGCCTTCGCATGTCCTGTCAGGTCTGCTTTTCCTGTTGGCATTTTAGGCACGGTCTCAAGCTTGTGCCTGGAAAGTGCAAGAAGGCAGCAGGCTGAAGAAAGGACACCGCATTGTTTCCCAAGGCAGCCCATCCCAGAGGACCATAGTGGGAACTCCAGTGCCTGGAGGGGCAGGCCAGGCCCCGTCAGCCTGCGCCAGTGTTTTTCCATCCTTCCCGTGAGAATGGTCGTCCTCCCACAAAACTGCTTCTGGGGAAAATGATTCCTCTCTTGCTCATAGTGCACATGGAGAGCAGCCTAATCTCTAGTGCTCTGATGATCCAACACCCTTTGGAATTCTGATGTTGTCCTCCAAGTTTCTGGGAGAGCCTCGCAGATTAATGCCTTTGCAGCGCGAAGGAGTCCCCTCCCTCCCCTCAGTCGTCCATGGCACTGCACGGCAATGTTGGCACGAGATAGAGCTCTGCGGAACCCCACCAGATGCAAGCTCCTGCTTGGACAAGAAACCACCCCTCTACCCCCTTGGCCCCAAGCAGAAGGCAGTCTCATGCACAGGAAAGAAAAAGAGCAGGAGAAACCTGGTGCAAAATGTTGCCTAAATGCCTCTCTAGGTCCACAGTAGGACAGACGCATAAACCAGTGTCGCTCTCCCACGTTCCTCCAAAGGAAGTCAAACCGAACAGGAGCAAGCAGGGAGTTCCCTGCCAACATGGCCTCTGAAACACTCACTCCTCAGTGCCATCCCGAGTATGGGTCTCAGCACCTGGCAAGGCAGCCCTCCCAAGCATGGGCCGAGAAGCTGCTCACTTGCTCAGCCAAGGGCTGCAGGAGCAAACGTACCCTGGGAGGACGATAAGATGTCCAGAAGAGGTCTGGGCAACAGCAGTGTCATGGCGTGAGAAGACCGAGTGCCTCATCTCCGGCATCTGCAACGAGGACGGAGACAGATGACGGGAGATGGGGATGCTGGGCAGGGCTGGCTGCTCAGTCCACCTTAGACCAACACAAGCGAAGAGCCAGAGCTGCCTAAGGGCTCTGGCCTCAGCAAGCCTTGCGCTGCCTCTGCCTCTGCTCCCTGCCCCGAGAGCGGGGCAAGCAGCGCTCCCCACCATCAGCGCTGGCCTTTTGTCACAAAGCGAGGCCCCTCTGCTGGTATCTCTTGCAAAGCCAGACCGTTGCACGCAAGGGAAGTGCTCTACAGAGAGCCTGCTGCACTGTAGGCCACGAGGAGCCCAGGTGGCTGAACAAGGCACGGCAGGCCAGCAGAGAAGCAGCCCCCCAGCCCCCAGAACGCATGGCAGAAGAACCAGGAGTGGCGCTGGGAAAAGGAACAGCCTACCTCAAGAACAGCTTGCAACGCCTTGTCAGTCCCATTCAGCCTTTTCAAAAAGTCTCTGTAAAATCTCATTTTTACGTCTCTTCCCTGGATGATCAGCATGCCCACGTCCCCCCAAACGAGGGCGACGTTCTTCCTGTTCTCTAGGCAGACACGGAAAAGACGCATGGTCCTTTCCATGCAAAGCTGCACCGTGCCCTCAGAGACAGCGTTGTCAGAGGCTATGTGAGCATACGGCAGTTGCTCAAAATAGTGGCGACCTGAAAAAACAAGAGAAGAGGCACCCATGAACTTGCAGAGCTGCTAAGCAGGTGTCCTGGTTTCAGCTGGGATAGAGTTAATTTTCATCTTGGTAGCCAGTATGGGGCTGTGTTTTGGGTTTAGGATGACAACAATGTCGATGATACACTGATGCTTTGGTTCTTGCTAAGTAGTGCTAAGCTGTCTCTAAATAGGTGCTAAGTGGCACTCACACTGGTCAAGGACTTTTCAGCTTCCCCTGCTCTGCCGGCTGCACAAGAAGCTGGGAGGGGGCACAGCCGGCGGGAGGGCTGACCCAGACTGGCCCAAGGGCTCTTCCATACCCTATGACATCATGCTCAGTATATAAGCTGGGGGAAGAAGAAGGAAGGGGGGACATTGGGCGTGATGGCGTTTGTCTTCCCAAGTAACCGTTACGCGTGATGGAGCCCTGCTTTCCTGGAGATGGCTGAACACCTGCCTGCCGATGGGAAGTAGTGAATGAATTCCTTGTTTTGTTTTGTTTGCGTGCACGGTTTTTGCTTTGCCTATTTAACTGTTCTAATTTATTTTACTTCAATTATTAAACTGTTCTTATCTCAACCCACGAGTTTTCTCCCTTTTACCCTTCTGATTCTCTCCCCCATCCCACTGGTGGGGAGTGCGCGAGCGGCTGCGTGGTGCTTAGTCGCTGGCTGGGGTTAAACCATGACAGCAGGCTGCAATCAAAGGTCTGCAGCTTCCAGGCCCTCAGGCAATACATTGCTACTGAGCTGTCTCGCTGTGCAGCGCCTCTGAGGGGGAGCTCAGGTCATCCCTTCCTGTTAGGAGTGGAAATCGAGGTGTGGAGCGCACAGCTATGGTTTCTCTGATACAGAAAGGGAAAGAAAGAGTCCTAGGCTCGTGGCGGGAAGGCAAGTCATGGCTGCAGGACAAGGTGGGGAGATAGGCGCCAGGCCTCATGGCAAGCTGGAGGGTGCCAGGCCACTGGAGCCGTGCCCACATTCGGTGCTCTCTTTGTCATTACAGAGGAACGCACCCCAAACACAGACCCAAGCACCTGGTGCCCCCCAGGGTCCTACGACAGGTCCTACAGCACAGGTATCGTATTCACGGGGTTTTGGAACGAACCATCTTTCCGCCCTGGGTTTCCCCGGCTTTTCCCCCTTGCAAAGCGGCTGTGAGAGCCGGGAAGAGCCCTGGCATTTGCCTGCACGAGGTCTAGTGCAGCAGAAAGAGGGAGCGAGAGGTGAAACAGCATGTAATGAGAAGACACAGCACCAAGAAAACTGGAAGGAAACCTGTAGTTGAAGCAGGTCAAAGAGTGTGTGCTGTTCTGCGGTATTGTCCTCTGGTGACTGTTTAAAAGGAAAAGGGGGGCAGGGTCCTTTTCAGAGCAGGCTGTTTTTGTCGAGCTGAAGCTGTTCTCAGGACTGCGGCAGGAGTTTGGTACTCCACTCAGTCACCTCTGGACACCAGAGCACACCTCCCCATTCTGCTCAAGGGCATGCGCCGCTTTCCGTCTCTCTGCTTACCAGGAACATCTATCCAACCGTATCGGAGGTCATGATCCTGCGCAATAGCCTTTGCAAGATGAAACACGGGTCTCTCCACAACCACCAGATCCTTCTCCATGCTGGCTACTCACTCTCTGACAACTGCAAAAGTCCCAAGTCCAGGAATGCAGACAGCCTGAAACAGATGAGATGGAGGATCAGAAGTCGTCTTGGCGGGACAGACGGATGGCTTGTCAGAGAACAGTGATGGTGCTTAGTGCCCTGCCTGAGGTACAGAGGAGCAAGATGGGCTCTTTGGAAACCTCTGGAGAAGAGGACCAGGGGTCTGTGCTTTTCCTTCTTACTCCCCTTCACAAACATCCTTTGGCTCAGTAAGATAAGAGGCGGGGGGTGGTGGTGGTGGTGGTGTCGTCCCCCACTTGGAATAAAGCCTGAAGTGTCCCAGGCTTCCAAGTTTGGTCATGCAACTCTGACTGTGGGGACTCCAGAAGCCCAGAAAAAGTCCAGCCCTTGTTCTGACACTAGGCCTGGAGCACATTGTACATCTGAACGGACAGAGGAGCTGGTCCGTGCATTGCAGTGTCATGCTGGGGCACTGTTCCTGCTTTCAAAGAAGGGCAAGAACAATTGCACTCCATGGCAAAGGGCTGTCAGGGCTTCATCAGCCTTCATCAGGATGTGAGGGGAGGAGAAGGAGGCAAGTCCCACCCGGTGGAGAGCCAGCCATTGGCTGAGGTACCATGATGCGCTGGCCCAAATGTTCGCCAACTCTGGAAAAACAAGGGAAAGACATGTCATCCTCTGAGGCAGCGACCTCAAAACCATTCAGCCCACTCCTGTCCAAGGACCGGTGCATTTCTGACACAAGCACTTCAGATGGTCTCTCTAGAGCCCGGCAAGAACCAAAGGACACCTCAGCCTGCCTCCAAGACGGCTCCGTTCCTTGCAGGTGCAGCTCTCCAGGGTGTGACCCACTCCCACAGGAAACTGGCAGTGGATTGCCACGCCAGCGAGGGTACGGTGCTGTGCTCCAGGGAAGTTTCAGAGGCTCAGGGCAGGCCCTGGTGGCTCCCCAGCAGGGGCCAGTCTCTCTGTGTTGCATCTCCCAACACACCGACTCCACATGGCCCACGAGTACCTTCAGCTCTTCCACTCAGACCTGAGCTCAGGGTGGGCAATGCCCACCGCCAAGGCAAGGAGCAGCCCTTTGGGGCCAGGGCTTTCTGCTTGGGGTGCCCCAGGAAGGCAGGGGCTGCGTCGGGAAGAGAACCAGGAGCCCTGGTCTCCCAAATCAGCCCCTCAGCCCTTAGGGATGGTCAAGCAGGTCCCTCCTTGCAGTCAGCAGTCCTGAGCAGCCACCCCCACAGCCCTCAGCGTTTCCATGCCTGCTTTCAGAGATGTCCTTGATGCGACAACACGCAGGAAATTGGGTCTGAAGGCCTTACCAGAATTCTTGAGCTTCTGAGTTGTTGGAGACAAGTGAGGCAGCAAGAAGAGGTCTTTGGCCATCTTAGTTCCACCCTTGCTTCAGGTCAGCTACTGCAGCAGGTGGATGGCCGATGGCTTTCTTGCTTTCTGCAAAAAGCCTCCTCCTCCTCTCTGCTCTCCTCCTCCTCCTCCTCCTCTGCCCTTCACCACCCCCAGTGCTGTTGTGCTGCCTCTCTCCGCCTTCTCATCCTCACTGCAGAGCAGCCCCTCCAGAGCAGAGCGGTGGCAAGAGCAGCCCCCAGCGCCTGGAGTCCCCTTGGCCTCGCTGGGGTGTGTAGGGCGGATGCTGGTCACGATGGGGAAAGGGGGGGCTGTCCCACTGTGACCCCAGACCGTGTCACAGAGGGGCTGCACACCCTCCGTCTCCCTGCCCCACCCACCCAGGCCCTGCCAGGGGGGCTCCGCAGTGGGCAGGGGCTTCAGGGAGCTTCCCCCACCTCACTGACTCCTCACCAGGAGGGGTTTCCCAGGCTGGGGCTCACCCCTGCCATGTCCCCACATGTCCACACCGGGCTCTAAATGCTTAGGGGCTTCCTTCTACCCTTCCCTGCTTCTTCTTCTTCTTCTTCTCTCTTACCCAACCTGTCTGCAGTGGGGAGCACCAAGCTCCCCTGACTGGCAGAGCTTTGGCAGGCGATGGCTGCTCACGACTCTTTTGGAAATGGCTGGAACTGTCTCTGACCGGCTCCCACAAAACCTGACCTGCTCCGACACGGGTCCCACTGCAGCTCCCGCTGCTCACTCCTTGTTAGCCACGCCCAGCACAGAGCACCCCTGGCCCCCACAAAACACTTGTTTAAGGACCCTTGGGACATGCATCCATTACAAACGCTGCCTTTAGCGTCCTCACAGTGGAAATGAACTCCACCCCGCCCTCTCAGAGCAGACCACAGGCGTTACTCCTAACAGTGGGGCACGGATATTGCTGAAATCCCCCCCTGCAAACCCGGCTGGGGGCTCCATGGCGTCACAGCCCTGAAGTTCACCCATCCCTTTGACACTTTTTCCAGTATTGGAAAAATACTACTGTTGCACTGCCAGCCTCATCTGTGATGCTGATCTCCCCTCTGTTTCCCAGCATATTCCTCTCCAGCGTAGGTCACTCTTTGACTGTCCGGGCATCCCACCACCGCATCAGGCATTGCCAGAGGGGCATCACCTGTGTGTTATGGCACCCAGGAATGGCCAAGAGCTGTGACAAACCTAGGCGCGAAGCGAAAACCTGTCTGTGCCCAGTTGACTTCAAAAAGAATGACAACTCTCTTTCTTCTAGATCCATTCCAAATCTCCTGGTGAGACTGCACCACTGCCAAGAATATAGTCGGCAAGGTTTGTAAGGAGAAGGACTACGTGACCCTGGGAGAGCTTGTGGGTCTGGGATTTGGGCCTCTTTTTTTCTAGCCATATCACTCCATCTAATAAAACCTGGCTGCTTCTTTGTATTTCTTGTTATTATTATTATTTGTATTTAGTATTATCATTCTCATTATGAATATTACTGCAAACAAGTTCAAACTAGAAGGCTGTGATCCCTTCATGACAGCTCTGAGCCTGAAGGAGCCTGGGGCCCGTGAAGGGGACAGCGAGGGCATTTGGAGCCGTCACCCCACCTCCTGACTCCCAGCCCAGGCCAAGCCACCGCGTTACCCAGGCTGCCAACATGGCTTCAGTTGGCTAGGCCCCGCTCACCGTCTCACGTCTCTTGACTCTTGGATTCCTTCTTAGAGTTGTGGCAGGTAGCAAGCTGCTTCAGGAGTCCATCGCGGGGATGGATACCTGCCTTTGTTAACACTGAAGCCATGGCTTTTCCTCACCTCGTTCCTGTTTGCTGAACTGGTACGTAGGTCTGGTCATTTGGGAAACCAAGCTGCAGCTGGATGGCCATTCACAGACAGGCTCCAATCCAGAGGGTGAAGGATCTGAATGTCCGGATGCCACAAACCTGTCTCCAGGGAGCTCCTTAAAGCAAAAGAGGGAAAAAGCCCCACCGTGGTGGGGAACGTCAGAAGAAGTCAAGTCGTATGTTACATTTTAGTACTCAACCAGCTTAAAATCTCACGTGTCACCTCTCCTTAGGCATAAACGGCTTCCTGAGCAGAATGGGACCTTGTTTTCCTGCTCACGTCTTTGCCCTTAAGAAAATGGCTTAGTGTTTTAGCACCACATGTTTGACTGTCACCAGCCATGATTTCTAAACAAGCAGAGGGATAACTTAGAGGGTATTAACATTATCAAGTAGCTGAGGCATTACTTAGTACCTGGACAGGTACAAATACGTACAGCCATTTGCAGTCCTCAGAGCATCTAACCTCGCAGAAAGTCTTGCCTCTCATGTTAGCTCAGGTAGGTTTTCGATCCGTTCAGGTTTTTGCCAGGGAGGTGGGGGGGTGGGGTGGGTTATAAACCCCCCCCAATACCTTAAAAGCACTAAACTTTTCCTCATTTCCAAACGCGGGAGGGGACAGGCGGTGGAAGGGGGGGGGGGAAGGGAGCAACCAACGTGCAGTCTTAGTTTGTGAAATTCACACCATATATCTGAGGGCGTTGTCCAAATGCTTCTTGAATATTGTCAGGCAGAAAGAAGACTTAGCAGAAGAGACATGAGGAATCTGTGAAGGTATACTGTTTGAATACAGCCTACTGTCAAAGGTGCGGCACCATCCACTTTTCACAGGTCAGTGGAGGCTTCTCCCTCAGTAGCATATGGATGTCAGGGCCGATGGAAACGGAAAACTTCATCTCCTCCTCTAGATACAGCCAAGAAAGACAGAAGCAGCATCTACCAGCCACCAGCGCCTTCTAAAACAGTACTTAACACAAAGACAGACTAAATATATTCTCAGCCTAGCAGAGGTGCGAGTTAGATAGCATTTTTTTCTCTTCTAACATTTTTGTGGACATCCATTCTTCTAATACGAAGACCATGTTTCACCGCGGAGCTCACTTGGAAAGAGCTATTCATGCCAAATCAAATAGCTTAAAAAGAGTGGGAGCAGAACGTCTATGACATTTCACTTTTACACCCACAAAATTAGCCAAGAGACAAGGAAAAATTAAAACCCTGCAGCTGCGAGTACTGTCTTAGGCAGGGTCTCTGTGACAATTACGCCTTTACGCCAGGCAAAGAGTGCGCCGGGACTTGTAAGCTACATCAGTCGCACGTTGCAACAAGCAACTCTCCTGTTAATCGCATGCTGAATTCAACAAAAAAAAAAATCAGCGGAAACCCCACCAAACCCACAGAAACCAAACACAGTTGGTTCTCTGCTCTGTTTGGAGCCCACACAAGTCGGTCACCACAGCCCTGGCCGAGAGACTGTCCATAACAGAGCTCGGTTCTGCCCAAGGCATTTTCGACGCCCTCTGTCCTAACCAGAAGAAGCAGAAGCAATACCCCAACGACCGCAATGTCTCCAAAATGAAAACCGTCGGGGGAACGTACCATCGGGCAATGCCTGCAGCTCACAGGCTTCATCCTTCTGCTGCAAGAGCCGAGGACAGCCTGGGGAAAACGCCGGTGTCAGAGGGTGCAGCCTGCAGACCTCCAGCTACACCCATCCCCACAGCCCAGGCCGCGCTGCTCCAGAGAGCGCAGGCTCAGAAACCTCCTCCAGGGCCGGAGGCAGCGGCCACGTTCCTGAGCCCAAGGCCCAGGGGCTACCACCAGATCAAACCTGTCACTCTCTCAAACCCCTCGCGCCTCACGTTGGGTCCCACGATGGTCCGGGGCTGATGCAGGCTGCTGGAGCCTGGTGACCGAGGCCGGGAGACAACCGTCCTGCCAAACCTCTCCCAGGCCCAGACCCCCCAGCACTGGCCCGGTCCTGGCCCGGTCCTGGCCCGGTCAGGCACTGCCCCAGTGGCAAGACACCCCCCACATGGGCAAATCACGCCCAGGGGCAGATACCCCGGCCATGGGCAAACCTTCCCCCCAGGGCAAATGCCCCCACCCCAGGTGCAGCTCCCCCACCCAGGCACAGATACTCCCCAGGGACAGATACCCCTGGGGGCAGAGATCCCCACCCCATGTGTAGCACCTATTTACCGTCTTTCTCTCAAACCACAAGTTTTCTCACTTTAACCTGTATCTTTAACCTGTATCCCAGGGCGCTGGGTGTGGAGCAGGGCTCTGCTGCCTGCAGCCGAGAGCCCCGCTTAGGGCAGAGCCCGGCACCAGGCAGGCTGGCAGCAGGGAGGGGACCCCCAGCCCAGCCCCGGAGAGCGGAGAGGTTCCAAGGGACGTGCGGGGACGGCCTGGGCTTGGCCCCAGAGAGGGGAGCTGCTGGCCAGGGGTGGCGAGGAGCTCTCTCCTGCTGGGCATTTGATGGCCTCCCTCCTCCTAGCCCTTGGGGAGGTGACTGTGGGGAGCCTGGCTGATGGCACCGGGCACGGCCTGGCCCTGTCCTGTGGACGCCATGCTCTGCTCAGCCCTGGCAGCTGCTGGGATAACGGCGGGATTTGGGGTCTGGCCAATGCTGTCGCACTGGCGAGTGGGCCGTGTCAGGGGCAGAGGCCAAAGGGCTGGGAGCCCAGCGGAGGTGGCGCAGGGTGCCCCTGGGGGCACAGCTCTTCCCTCTCCACAGGAAAACTTCTCCCCCGGCTCCCGGACAAGGATGTGCAAGCCCAGAGCATGCCAGAGGTGGCCGCGTCTGAACACCACGATGAAAGCTCCAGGTTTTGCAGTCCAGCAGGGCAGCTGGGGCCTTGTGGCAAGGACACCCTGCCTCAGTGTGTGCTGTGCTGCCGTGGGCTGCTGGAAAGCTTGGGCGTCAGGCAGCTCTCAGGGCAGTCCTGGGGCCTTCGGGGTCCACCTTTTGCCCTCGGCCTCCCCAGAGAAAAGGCTTCCACCGGAGGTGAACAAACAGGACTTCTTCAGGGGGAAAGCCCAACAGAGGGCTGGAATTCTAAAACCATGATGGGGCCAGGGTGTGCTGAGGGGTGAGCTGTCCTGCACACAGTGGCAGAGGCCCAGAACAACGCTGTTTGCTCAGCACGCTCAGGGTGCTTCCCGTGTGAAGGACACCACGGCCTTGGGCTTGTGCTTTCAGCACACCACCTTTAATCCAACAGAGCCATTTTCTTGGAGAGAGCTTCACTTCTGCCCGGCTTTGCAGGGCCAGCAGCAGAGCGCCCACAGGGCCCATCCCCGTTTTGGCTTCTTCCTGGGAGTTCTCAGGATCAGCACGGTCTGAATTGCCAGGGACGAGACCGAGAGGTCGTCATCTTTCTCCAAACGCTGGAGGGCTGCAAGAGGAGGAAAGAGAACAGAGCTGAAACCCACCGATCTGCAGAGACCCCCGCAACGCATCCCTTCCGGACCATGCCAGCTCCACCCATCCCTTTCCCTGGCCAGGAGGAGCAGGTGGGACAAAGGCATCAGCGGGAAGCTGCTGCTGAGGAGCGCCCCAAATGCCCCTGAGATGTTCCTCTGCCCTTGAAGCGCTTCCCTGCAGCAGGGCAAGGCATGGCAGCACCCTGCCCAGGCTGGGGCCCCTGCCCCACCAGCCCCGCCATGCACAGCACTGCCCCTGCTCACCGTTGCAGATCTCAGCCAGCTTCTCCTCGCTTTGGTCCCTCCGGTGCCGCGCAGCGAGCCCTAGGCACAGAGCTGTGTCAGACCTCCCGCTCCCCAGCGTGCTCCCCCTCAGCAGGGTGACCCCAGGAAGGACAGTACCCGAGGCGGGCTGGGACTGAGCAAGGCGGCCACCAAGCCCACCTGCATGGGCAGGGCTGGGAGAGGGAGGCCCAGAGCCCCTGGCTGCCCAGGCCCTGCACGGGGCAGCCAGGGCTCTGGCAGCCACAGGGCTGCCCCTTGCTGCCAGTGCAGCGGCTGGGACTGGGGCCACGCTGCCAAAAGAGGGACCCCAGGGGCTGTGGCTCACCAATGAACCTCACGGCTGCCTCTCGCAAGGGGACCTGAGCATCCTTCAGGTATGGCAGGCTCTGACTCAGATAGTCTTCAACTCTGCTCCTGTCCTGCACCAGCTGGAGAGAGCACAAGGGCATGGGGCTGGCACAGGCCCTCCCCAGTTACCCGGACGGGTCCCTCCTCCCAGCACCCCTGGTCCCCCTCCCACCTCAGGCCATTCCCGTGTCCCAGCCAGGAGCCCTGTGGGGCTGAGGTTCAGAGAGAGCCGCAGGCAGAGGCAGGTCTGGAGGTCCTGAGCGCCCTCTGTCCCACTGCCAGGGCCTGGCTGGGCTAGGGTCTCGTTCGACATCTTGAGGGTGGGGAGGGGAGAGGGGCCTGGAGAAGAGCCCTTGGGGGGGCTCTGTGCCTGGGGGCAGGGAAGGCGGGTGCAGCTCCAGGCTGCGGGCTCTGGGCTGGAGCAGGGCAGGCCAGGCACAGCTGCACAGGGGCACCCCTTGTCCAGCCCGGGCCCTGGGCCTGGGGGTTGTCCTCACCAAGCACTCCCCAATTCTCCAGGTCTGCTCTGTCTGCGTCAGGTGCTTGAGCTGCCTCCACTTCAGCAGCTTTGCAGCGACAAGGAGGGCTTCCTGAGAGGCCTGCAGAGGGGGACAGGGATTGGGGGGATTGGGGCTCAAAGCCCTGGCCTCCAACACCTGCAGGGGCAGGAGTGCAGGGAGCAGGGATGGGAGGGGACCCCACATCTCCGTCCTCTGCAGCAATGGTGGGACTGGGGCAGGGATGGAGGGCAGCTCTGCCCTGTCCTCTGACTCGGGCAGTTGGAGCCTGGGGTGAGACAGACGCCAAGAGGCCAACTGCCAGCAGCCCTTGCCCCTCCCTGATGCCCAGCCCACCCCTGTGCTGGCAGCACGCCCTTCCCCGCATCACTGGTCACGTTTGAAATCTGTACCTTGGCCACGCTCTGATGCTTTGCAGTCAGGTTCTGCACACAGGAGCCGTGGGCCAGATCTGCAGCCGTGGCTGAATGGGCCCGGGCCCACGAAAGGCCACGCATGAGGTTTCCATCAGGCGGTGCCTGTGCCAGCCCCCAGCATTCACCACCAGCCACACCAGCCACACCAGCGCAGAGCTCCCCAGGGACCGGGCTGGCCCTCAGCAATGCCTCCGGGGCACACATGGCCGCCTCAGCCTTAGCCCCTTGCCATGGCGCCTGGGGAGAACGTCTGGTCCTGCCTGGCAGCGCAGCTGGGGGAGGCCTCGCGGAGCTGAGAGCAGCTCTTGGCCTGCAGGTGCTTTGCCCAGGGGCTGCGCTGGGCCCCAGCACAGGGGGCTCAGGTCGCCCGGAGGCATCAGCCTGTCAGGGAGAAGCCGTGCTGGGCTGCAGAGCCCAGAAGCCATCCCCACGAGAGCGCAGGGGCGTGAGGAGGGGAACAGCCCTGCCCAAGTGCGGCCACAGGGCTGGGCTGATGGGCAGTTGCCCTTGCAGAGGGCCCAGCAGTGGGGCTCAGGCTCCCACAGCAGCCTTACATCATCAAAGAGCGGCAGGAGCTTCTCCACCAGCTGCAGAGCGGTCAGGCTGGCCTCCTCCCTCGTCATATGACCCAGCACATTTCTGAAGACCAGCAGGGCCTTCATCTTGTTGTCTGTGTTGGCATTCTCCTGGGTCTCCATGATGTCCGGCAGCAGGACCGGCATTTTTCTTGCCTGTAGGAAGCACAGAATTTTCTTCTTGTGAAGCGGCGAAAGACCAGCCGGGCAGAAATGCTCTGGCCACTAAGCACCAGCCTCCCGTCCGCCTTCCTGGCAGGTGGCACAGGACTCCCAAACCAAAGGGGCAGAAGGCTTGGTAACTCTCTGGGCCTGGAAAGCTCCCCAGGCAGCCACCACCAGGCCCCTCCATGGCAGCGCTCTGCAGACCCCCACGGCTCGCGCACCGCAGGGTGCGGGCAAGGGCAGCCATCTCCAAGCTGGCAATGAGCAGGCTGTGACCCCTTCATGACAGAGGCCCACTGCCCCAGCCCCAGAGTCAGCCCGTAGCATCAGCTGTACCCTGGGCTCTGGCTCATCCCCTCTCTCAGCAGAACACTTCTTCTGGGGACAGTGCTCCCTCGACTGAGGCAGCTTGGTGCTGGCTGCCTCGGTGCGGAGCAAAACTCCTGCCTGGCACCACGGGGATGTGCCAGGAGCGAGAGCTCCTGCAGGTGGGTGAGGGAGCCTTTCTCCTTGCACTGCAGCGGCAAGCTCCGAGCCTGAAGGAGCCTGGGGCCCGTGAAGGGGACAGCGAGGGCATTTGGAGCCGTCACTCCACCTCCTGACTCCCAGCCCAGGCCAAGCCACCGCGTTACCCACTGCCCCAGCCCCAGGCTGCCAACATGGCTTCAGTTGGCTAGGCCCCGCTCACCGTCTCACGTCTCTTGACTCTTGGATTCCTTCTTAGAGTTGTGGCAGGTAGCAAGCTGCTTCAGGAGTCCATCGCGGGGATGGATACCTGCCTTTGTTAACACTGAAGCCATGGCTTTTCCTCACCTCGTTCCTGTTTGCTGAACTGGTACGTAGGTCTGGTCATTTGGGAAACCAAGCTGCAGCTGGATGGCCATTCACAGACAGGCTCCAATCCAGAGGGTGAAGGATCTGAATGTCCGGATGCCACAAACCTGTCTCCAGGGAGCTCCTTAAAACAAAAGAGGGAAAAAGCCCCACCGTGGTGGGGAACGTCAGAAGAAGTCAAGTCGTATGTTACATTTTAGTACTCAACCAGCTTAAAATCTCACGTGTCACCTCTCCTTAGGCATAAACGGCTTCCTGAGCAGAATGGGACCTTGTTTTCCTGCTCACGTCTTTGCCCTTAAGAAAATGGCTTAGTGTTTTAACACCACATGTTTGACTGTCACCAGCCATTATTTCTAAACAAGCAGAGGGATAACTTAGAGGGTATTAACATTATCAAGTAGCTGAGGCATTACTTAGTAAAACGCACTTTTCCTGGACAGGTACAAATACGTACAGCCATTTGCAGTCCTCAGAGCATCTAACCTCGCAGAAAGTCTTGCCTCTCATGTTAGCTCAGGTAGGTTTTCGATCCGTTCAGGTTTTTGCCAGGGAGGTGGGGGGGTGGGGTGGGTTATAAACCCCCCCCAATACCTTAAAAGCACTAAACTTTTCCTCATTTCCAAACGCGGGAGGGGACAGGCGGTGGAAGGGGGGGGGGGGGGGGGGGGGAAGGGAGCAACCAACGTGCAGTCTTAGTTTGTGAAATTCACACCATTTAAATCATAGAATGTCCTGAGTCGGAAGGGACCCACAAGGATCATCGAGTCCAACTGCTGTCCCTGCACAGGACAACCCCCAAATTCACACCATATATCTGAGGGCGTTGTCCAAATGCTTCTTGAATATTGTCAGGCAGAAAGAAGACTTAGCAGAAGAGACATGAGGAATCTGTGAAGGTATACTGTTTGAATACAGCCTACTGTCAAAGGTGCGGCACCATCCACTTTTCACAGGTCAGTGGAGGCTTCTCCCTCAGTAGCATATGGATGTCAGGGCCGATGGAAACGGAAAACTTCATCTCCTCCTCTAGATACAGCCAAGAAAGACAGAAGCAGCATCTACCAGCCACCAGCGCCTTCTAAAACAGTACTTAACACAAAGACAGACTAAATATATTCTCAGCCTAGCAGAGGTGCGAGTTAGATAGCATTTTTTTCTCTTCTAACATTTTTGTGGACATCCATTCTTCTAATACGAAGACCATGTTTCACCGCGGAGCTCACTTGGAAAGAGCTATTCATGCCAAATCAAATAGCTTAAAAAGAGTGGGAGCAGAACGTCTATGACATTTCACTTTTACACCCACAAAATTAGCCAAGAGACAAGGAAAAATTAAAACCCTGCAGCTGCGAGTACTGTCTTAGGCAGGGTCTCTGTGACAATTACGCCTTTACGCCAGGCAAAGAGTGCGCCGGGACTTGTAAGCTACATCAGTCGCACGTTGCAACAAGCAACTCTCCTGTTAATCGCATGCTGAATTCAACAAAAAAAAATCAGCGGAAACCCCACCAAACCCACAGAAACCAAACACAGTTGGTTCTCTGCTCTGTTTGGAGCCCACACAAGTCGGTCACCCTGGCCGAGAGACTGTCCATAACAGAGCTCGGTTCTGCCCAAGGCATTTTCGACGCCCTCTGTCCTAACCAGAAGAAGCAGAAGCAGTTCCCCAACCACCACAATGTCTCCAAAATGAAAACCGTCGGGGGAACGTACCATCGGGCAATGCCTGCAGCTCACAGGCTTCATCCTTCTGCTGCAAGAGCCGAGGACAGCCTGGGGAAAACGCCGGTGTCAGAGGGTGCAGCCTGCAGCCCTCCAGCTACACCCATCCCCACAGCCCAGGCCGCGCTGCTCCAGAGAGCGCAGGCTCAGAAACCTCCTCCAGGGCCGGAGGCAGCGGCCACGTTCCTGAGCCCAAGGCCCAGGGGCTACCACCAGATCAAACCTGTCACTCTCTCAAACCCCTCGCGCCTCACGTTGGGTCCCACGATGGTCCGGGGCTGATGCAGGCTGCTGGAGCCTGGTGACCGAGGCCGGGAGACAACCGTCCTGCCAAACCTCTCCCAGGCCCAGACCCCCCAGAACTGGCCCGGTCCTGGCCTGGTCAGGCACTGCCCCAGTGGCAAGACACCCCCCACATGGGCAAATCACGCCCAGGGGCAGATACCCCGGCCATGGGCAAACCTTCCCCCCAGGGCAAATGCCCCCACCCCAGGTGCAGCTCCCCCACCCAGGCACAGATACTCCCCAGGGACAGATACCCCTGGGGGCAGAGATCCCCACCCCATGTGTAGCACCTATTTACCGTCTTTCTCTCAAACCACAAGTTTTCTCACTTTAACCTGTATCTTTAACCTGTATCCCAGGGCGCTGGGTGTGGAGCAGGGCTCTGCTGCCTGCAGCCGAGAGCCCCGCTTAGGGCAGAGCCCGGCACCAGGCAGGCTGGCAGCAGGGAGGGGACCCCCAGCCCAGCCCCGGAGAGCGGAGAGGTTCCAAGGGACGTGCGGGGACGGCCTGGGCTTGGCCCCAGAGAGGGGAGCTGCTGGCCAGGGGTGGCGAGGAGCTCTCTCCTGCTGGGCATTTGATGGCCTCCCTCCTCCCAGCCCTTGGGGAGGTGACTGTGGGGAGCCTGGCTGATGGCACCGGGCACGGCCTGGCCCTGTCCTGTGGACGCCATGCTCTGCTCAGCCCTGGCAGCTACTGGGGTAACGGCGGGATTTGGGGTCTGGCCAATGCTGTCGCACTGGCGAGTGGGCCGTGTCAGGGGCAGAGGCCAAAGGGCTGGGAGCCCAGCGGAGGTGGCGCAGGGTGCCCCTGGGGGCACAGCTCTTCCCTCTCCACAGGAAAACTTCTCCCCCGGCTCCCGGACAAGGATGTGCAAGCCCAGAGCATGCCAGAGGTGGCCGCGTCTGAACACCACGATGAAAGCTCCAGGTTTTGCAGTCCAGCAGGGCAGCTGGGGCCTTGTGGCAAGGACACCCTGCCTCAGTGTGTGCTGTGCTGCCGTGGGCTGCTGGAAAGCTTGGGCGTCAGGCAGCTCTCAGGGCAGTCCTGGGGCCTTCGGGGTCCACCTTTTGCCCTCGGCCTCCCCAGAGAAAAGGCTTCCACCGGAGGTGAACAAACAGGACTTCTTCGGGGGGAAAGCCCAACAGAGGGCTGGAATTCTAAAACCATGATGGGGCCAGGGTGTGCTGAGGGGTGAGCTGTCCTGCACACAGTGGCAGAGGCCCAGAACAACGCTGTTTGCTCAGCACGCTCAGGGTGCTTCCCGTGTGAAGGACACCACGGCCTTGGGCTTGTGCTTTCAGCACACCACCTTTAATCCAACAGAGCCATTTTCTTGGAGAGAGCTTCACTTCTGCCCGGCTTTGCAAGGCCAGCAGCAGAGCGCCCACAGGGCCCATCCCCGTTTTGGCTTCTTCCTGGGAGTTCTCAGGATCAGCACGGTCTGAATTGCCAGGGACGAGACCGAGAGGTCGTCATCTTTCTCCAAACGCTGGAGGGCTGCAAGAGGAGGAAAGAGAACAGAGCTGAAACCCACCGATCTGCAGAGACCCCTGCAACGCATCCCTTCCGGACCATGCCAGCTCCACCCATCCTTTTCCCTGGCCAGGAGAGCAGGTGGGACAAAGGCATCAGCGGGAAGCTGCTGCTCAGGAGCGCCCCAAATGCCCCTGAGATGTTCCTCTGCCCTTGAAGCGCTTCCCTGCAGCAGGGCAAGGCATGGCAGCACCCTGCCCAGGCTGGGGCCCCTGCCCCACCAGCCCCGCCACGCACAGCACTGCCCCTGCTCACCGTTGCAGATCTCAGCCAGCTTCTCCTCGCTTTGGTCCCTCCGGTGCCGCGCAGCGAGCCCTAGGCACAGAGCTGTGTCAGACCTCCCGCTCCCCAGCGTGCTCCCAGCAGCACAGCTCCCGGCTCTGCGGGTTTGGCTGCACACCCTCCTCCCCCTCAGCAGGGTGACCCCAGGAAGGACAGTACCCGAGGCGGGCTGGGACTGAGCAAGGCGGCCACCAAGCCCACCTGCATGGGCAGGGCTGGGAGAGGGAGGCCCAGAGCCCCTGGCTGCCCAGGCCCTGCACGGGGCAGCCGGGGCTCTGGCAGCCACAGGGCTGCCCCTTGCTGCCAGTGCAGCGGCTGGGACTGGGGCCACGCTGCCAAAAGAGGGACCCCAGGGGCTGTGGCTCACCAATGAACCTCACGGCTGCCTCTCGCAAGGGGACCTGAGCATCCTTCAGGTATGGCAGGCTCTGACTCAGATAGTCTTCAACTCTGCTCCTGTCCTGCACCAGCTGGAGAGAGCACAAGGGCATGGGGCTGGCACAGGCCCTCCCCAGTTACCCGGACGGGTCCCTCCTCCCAGCACCCCTGGTCCCCCTCCCACCTCAGGCCATTCCCGTGTCCCAGCCAGGAGCCCTGTGGGGCTGAGGTTCAGAGAGAGCCGCAGGCAGAGGCAGGTCTGGAGGTCCTGAGCGCCCTCTGTCCCACTGCCAGGGCCTGGCTGGGCTAGGGTCTCGTTCGACATCTTGAGGGTGGGGAGGGGAGAGGGGCCTGGAGGAGAGCCCTTGGGGGGGCTCTGTGCCTGGGGGCAGGGAAGGCGGGTGCAGCTCCAGGCTGCGGGCTCTGGGCTGGAGCAGGGCAGGCCAGGCACAGCTGCACAGGGGCACCCCTTGTCCAGCCCGGGCCCTGGGCCTGGGGGTTGTCCTCACCAAGCACTCCCCAATTCTCCAGGTCTGCTCTGTCTGCGTCAGGTGCTTGAGCTGCCTCCACTTCAGCAGCTTTGCAGCGACAAGGAGGGCTTCCTGAAAGGCCTGCAGAGGGGGACAGGGATTGGGGGGATTGGGGCTCAAAGCCCTGGCCTCCAACACCTGCAGGGGCAGGAGTGCAGGGAGCAGGGATGGGAGGGGACCCCACATCTCCGTCCTCTGCAGCAATGGTGGGACTGGGGCAGGGATGGAGGGCAGCTCTGCCCTGTCCTCTGACTCGGGCAGTTGGAGCCTGGGGTGAGACAGACGCCAAGAGGCCAACTGCCAGCAGCCCTTGCCCCTCCCTGATGCCCAGCCCACCCCTGTGCTGGCAGCACGCCCTTCCCCGCATCACTGGTCACGTTTGAAATCTGTACCTTGGCCACGCTCTCGCTCTGGTCACTCATGCGGAAGAAGAGTAGGAGCAGGCTTCTGCGCACGTTCTCCTTCACCTGCCGCTTGTGGCTCCCCACCACCATCTGCAGCACCTCTTTGAAGAGGCAGATGGAGAGCTCTCGCAGCTGGCTGGACTCCTGGGAGGGAGGAGGACAGGAGGACTTCAGCAACAGCCGCTCCCTGAGCAAGGGCATTAGCGTGGCTGATGTGAGGAGAGATGCTTTGCAGTCAGGTTCTTCACACAGGAGCCGTGGGCCAGATCTGCAGCCGTGGCTGAATGGGCCCGGGCCCACGAAAGGCCACGCATGAAGTTTCCATCAGGCGGTGCCTGTGCCAGCCCCCAGCATTCACCACCAGCCACACCAGCCACACCAGCGCAGAGCTCCCCAGGGACCGGGCTGGCCCTCAGCAATGCCTCCGGGGCACACATGGCCGCCTCAGCCTTAGCCCCTTGCCATGGCGCCTGGGGAGAACGTCTGGTCCTGCCTGGCAGTGCAGCTGGGGGAGGCCTCGCGGAGCTGAGAGCAGCTCTTGGCCTGCAGGTGCTTTGCCCAGGGGCTGCGCTGGGCCCCAGCACAGGGGGCTCAGGTCGCCCGGAGGCATCAGCCTGTCAGGGAGAAGCCGTGCTGGGCTGCAGAGCCCAGAAGCCATCCCCACGAGAGCGCAGGGGCGTGAGGAGGGGAACAGCCCTGCCCAAGTGCGGCCACAGGGCTGGGCTGATGGGCAGTTGCCCTTGCAGAGGGCCCAGCAGTGGGGCTCAGGCTCCCACAGCAGCCTTACATCATCAAAGAGCGGCAGGAGCTTCTCCACCAGCTGCAGAGCGGTCAGGCTGGCCTCCTCCCTCGTCATATGACCCAGCACATTTCTGAAGACCAGCAGGGCCTTCATCTTGTTGTCTGTGTTGGCATTCTCCTGGGTCTCCATGATGTCCGGCAGCAGGACCGGCATTTTTCTTGCCTGTAGGAAGCACAGAATTTTCTTCTTGTGAAGCGGCGAAAGACCAGCCGGGCAGAAATGCTCTGGCCACTAAGCACCAGCCTCCCGTCCGCCTTCCTGGCAGGTGGCACAGGACTCCCAAACCAAAGGGGCGGAAGGCTTGGTAACTCTCTGGGCCTGGAAAGCTCCCCAGGCAGCCACCACCAGGCCCCTCCATGGCAGCGCTCTGCAGACCCCCACGGCTCGCGCACCGCAGGGTGCGGGCAAGGGCAGCCATCTCCAAGCTGGCAATGAGCAGGCTGTGACCCCTTCATGACAGAGGCCCACTGCCCCAGCCCCAGAGTCAGCCCGTAGCATCAGCTGTGCCCTGGGCTCTGGCTCATCCCCTCTCTCAGCAGAACACTTCTTCTGGGGACAGTGCTCCCTCGACTGAGGCAGCTTGGTGCTGGCTGCCTCGGTGCGGAGCAAAACTCCTGCCTGGCACCACGGGGATGTGCCAGGAGCGAGAGCTCCTGCAGGTGGGTGAGGGAGCCTTTCTCCTTGCACTGCAGCGGCAAGCTCCGAGCCTGAAGGAGACTGGGGCCCGTGAAGGGGACAGCGAGGGCATTTGGAGCCGTCACTCCACCTCCTGACTCCCAGCCCAGGCCAAGCCACCGCGTTACCCACTGCCCCAGCCCCAGGCTGCCAACATGGCTTCAGTTGGCTAGGCCCCGCTCACCGTCTCACGTCTCTTGACTCTTGGATTCCTTCTTAGAGTTGTGGCAGGTAGCAAGCTGCTTCAGGAGTCCATCGCGGGGATGGATACCTGCCTTTGTTAACACTGAAGCCATGGCTTTTCCTCACCTCGTTCCTGTTTGCTGAACTGGTACGTAGGTCTGGTCATTTGGGAAACCAAGCTGCAGCTGGATGGCCATTCACAGACAGGCTCCAATCCAGAGGGTGAAGGATCTGAATGTCCGGATGCCACAAACCAGGGAGCTCCTTAAAGCAAAAGAGGGAAAAAGCCCCACCGTGGTGGGGAACGTCAGAAGAAGTCAAGTCGTATGTTACATTTTAGTACTCAACCAGCTTAAAATCTCACGTGTCACCTCTCCTTAGGCATAAACGGCTTCCTGAGCAGAATGGGACCTTGTTTTCCTGCTCACGTCTTTGCCCTTAAGAAAATGGCTTAGTGTTTTAGCACCACATGTTTGACTGTCACCAGCCATGATTTCTAAACAAGCAGAGGGATAACTTAGAGGGTATTAACATTATCAAGTAGCTGAGGCATTACTTAGTAAAACGCACTTTTCCTGGACAGGTACAAATACGTACAGCCATTTGCAGTCCTCAGAGCATCTAACCTCGCAGAAAGTCTTGCCTCTCATGTTAGCTCAGGTAGGTTTTCGATCCGTTCAGGTTTTTGCCAGGGAGGTGGGGGGGTGGGGTGGGTTATAAACCCCCCCCAATACCTTAAAAGCACTAAACTTTTCCTCATTTCCAAACGCGGGAGGGGACAGGCGGTGGAAGGGGGGGGGGGAAGGGAGCAACCAACGTGCAGTCTTAGTTTGTGAAATTCACACCATATATCTGAGGGCGTTGTCCAAATGCTTCTTGAATATTGTCAGGCAGAAAGAAGACTTAGCAGAAGAGACATGAGGAATCTGTGAAGGTATACTGTTTGAATACAGCCTACTGTCAAAGGTGCGGCACCATCCACTTTTCACAGGTCAGTGGAGGCTTCTCCCTCAGTAGCATATGGATGTCAGGGCCGAAGGAAACGGAAAACTTCATCTCCTCCTCTAGATACAGCCAAGAAAGACAGAAGCAGCATCTACCAGCCACCAGCGCCTTCTAAAACAGTACTTAACACAAAGACAGACTAAATATATTCTCAGCCTAGCAGAGGTGCGAGTTAGATAGCATTTTTTTCTCTTCTAACGTTTTTGTGGACATCCATTCTTCTAATACGAAGACCATGTTTCACCGCGGAGCTCACTTGGAAAGAGCTATTCATGCCAAATCAAATAGCTTAAAAAGAGTGGGAGCAGAACGTCTATGACATTTCACTTTTACACCCACAAAATTAGCCAAGAGACAAGGAAAAATTAAAACCCTGCAGCTGCGAGTACTGTCTTAGGCAGGGTCTCTGTGACTATTACGCCTTTACGCCAGGCAAAGAGTGCGCCGGGACTTGTAAGCTACATCAGTCGCACGTTGCAACAAGCAACTCTCCTGTTAATCGCATGCTGAATTCAACAAAAAAAAATCAGCGGAAACCCCACCAAACCCACAGAAACCAAACACAGTTGGTTCTCTGCTCTGTTTGGAGCCCACACAAGTCGGTCACCACAGCCCTGGCCGAGAGACTGTCCATAACAGAGCTCGGTTCTGCCCAAGGCATTTTCGACGCCCTCTGTCCTAACCAGAAGAAGCAGAAGCAGTTCCCCAACCACCACAATGTCTCCAAAATGAAAACCGTCGGGGGAACGTACCATCGGGCAATGCCTGCAGCTCACAGGCTTCATCCTTCTGCTGCAAGAGCCGAGGACAGCCTGGGGAAAACGCCGGTGTCAGAGGGTGCAGCCTGCAGCCCTCCAGCTACACCCATCCCCACAGCCCAGGCCGCGCTGCTCCAGAGAGCGCAGGCTCAGAAACCTCCTCCAGGGCCGGAGGCAGCGGCCACGTTCCTGAGCCCAAGGCCCAGGGGCTACCACCAGATCAAACCTGTCACTCTCTCAAACCCCTCGCGCCTCACGTTGGGTCCCACGATGGTCCGGGGCTGATGCAGGCTGCTGGAGCCTGGTGACCGAGGCCGGGAGACAACCGTCCTGCCAAACCTCTCCCAGGCCCAGACCCCCCAGAACTGGCCCGGTCCTGGCCCGGTCAGGCACTGCCCCAGTGGCAAGACACCCCCCACATGGGCAAATCACGCCCAGGGGCAGATACCCCGGCCATGGGCAAACCTTCCCCCCAGGGCAAATGCCCCCACCCCAGGTGCAGCTCCCCCACCCAGGCACAGATACTCCCCAGGGACAGATACCCCTGGGGGCAGAGATCCCCACCCCATGTGTAGCACCTATTTACCGTCTTTCTCTCAAACCACAAGTTTTCTCACTTTAACCTGTATCTTTAACCTGTATCCCAGGGCGCTGGGTGTGGAGCAGGGCTCTGCTGCCTGCAGCCGAGAGCCCCGCTTAGGGCAGAGCCCAGCACCAGGCAGGCTGGCAGCAGGGAGGGGACCCCCAGCCCAGCCCCGGAGAGCGGAGAGGTTCCAAGGGACGTGCGGGGACGGCCTGGGCTTGGCCCCAGAGAGGGGAGCTGCTGGCCAGGGGTGGCGAGGAGCTCTCTCCTGCTGGGCATTTGATGGCCTCCCTCCTCCCAGCCCTTGGGGAGGTGACTGTGGGGAGCCTGGCTGATGGCACCGGGCACGGCCTGGCCCTGTCCTGTGGACGCCATGCTCTGCTCAGCCCTGGCAGCTGCTGGGGTAACGGCGGGATTTGGGGTCTGGCCAATGCTGTCGCACTGGCGAGTGGGCCGTGTCAGGGGCAGAGGCCAAAGGGCTGGGAGCCCAGCGGAGGTGGCGCAGGGTGCCCCTGGGGGCACAGCTCTTCCCTCTCCACAGGAAAACTTCTCCCCCGGCTCCCGGACAAGGATGTGCAAGCCCAGAGCATGCCAGAGGTGGCCGCGTCTGAACACCACGATGAAAGCTCCAGGTTTTGCAGTCCAGCAGGGCAGCTGGGGCCTTGTGGCAAGGACACCCTGCCTCAGTGTGTGCTGTGCTGCCGTGGGCTGCTGGAAAGCTTGGGCGTCAGGCAGCTCTCAGGGCAGTCCTGGGGCCTTCGGGGTCCACCTTTTGCCCTCGGCCTCCCCAGAGAAAAGGCTTCCACCGGAGGTGAACAAACAGGACTTCTTCGGGGGGAAAGCCCAACAGAGGGCTGGAATTCTAAAACCATGATGGGGCCAGGGTGTGCTGAGGGGTGAGCTGTCCTGCACACAGTGGCAGAGGCCCAGAACAACGCTGTTTGCTCAGCACGCTCAGGGTGCTTCCCGTGTGAAGGACACCACGGCCTTGGGCTTGTGCTTTCAGCACACCACCTTTAATCCAACAGAGCCATTTTCTTGGAGAGAGCTTCACTTCTGCCCGGCTTTGCAAGGCCAGCAGCAGAGCGCCCACAGGGCCCATCCCCGTTTTGGCTTCTTCCTGGGAGTTCTCAGGATCAGCACGGTCTGAATTGCCAGGGACGAGACCGAGAGGTCGTCATCTTTCTCCAAACGCTGGAGGGCTGCAAGAGGAGGAAAGAGAACAGAGCTGAAACCCACCGATCTGCAGAGACCCCTGCAACGCATCCCTTCTGGACCATGCCAGCTCCACCCATCCTTTTCCCTGGCCAGGAGAGCAGGTGGGACAAAGGCATCAGCGGGAAGCTGCTGCTCAGGAGCGCCCCAAATGCCCCTGAGATGTTCCTCTGCCCTTGAAGCGCTTCCCTGCAGCAGGGCAAGGCATGGCAGCACCCTGCCCAGGCTGGGGCCCCTGCCCCACCAGCCCCGCCACGCACAGCACTGCCCCTGCTCACCGTTGCAGATCTCAGCCAGCTTCTCCTCGCTTTGGTCCCTCCGGTGCCGCGCAGCGAGCCCTAGGCACAGAGCTGTGTCAGACCTCCCGCTCCCCAGCGTGCTCCCAGCAGCACAGCTCCCGGCTCTGCGGGTTTGGCTGCACACCCTCCTCCCCCTCAGCAGGGTGACCCCAGGAAGGACAGTACCCGAGGCGGGCTGGGACTGAGCAAGGCGGCCACCAAGCCCACCTGCATGGGCAGGGCTGGGAGAGGGAGGCCCAGAGCCCCTGGCTGCCCAGGCCCTGCACGGGGCAGCCGGGGCTCTGGCAGCCACAGGGCTGCCCCTTGCTGCCAGTGCAGCGGCTGGGACTGGGGCCACGCTGCCAAAAGAGGGACCCCAGGGGCTGTGGCTCACCAATGAACCTCACGGCTGCCTCTCGCAAGGGGACCTGAGCATCCTTCAGGTATGGCAGGCTCTGACTCAGATAGTCTTCAACTCTGCTCCTGTCCTGCACCAGCTGGAGAGAGCACAAGGGCATGGGGCTGGCACAGGCCCTCCCCAGTTACCCGGACGGGTCCCTCCTCCCAGCACCCCTGGTCCCCCTCCCACCTCAGGCCATTCCCGTGTCCCAGCCAGGAGCCCTGTGGGGCTGAGGTTCAGAGAGAGCCGCAGGCAGAGGCAGGTCTGGAGGTCCTGAGCGCCCTCTGTCCCACTGCCAGGGCCTGGCTGGGCTAGGGTCTCGTTTGACATCTTGAGGGTGGGGAGGGGAGAGGGGCCTGGAGAAGAGCCCTTGGGGGGGCTCTGTGCCTGGGGGCAGGGAAGGCGGGTGCAGCTCCAGGCTGCGGGCTCTGGGCTGGAGCAGGGCAGGCCAGGCACAGCTGCACAGGGGCACCCCTTGTCCAGCCCGGGCCCTGGGCCTGGGGGTTGTCCTCACCAAGCACTCCCCAATTCTCCAGGTCTGCTCTGTCTGCGTCAGGTGCTTGAGCTGCCTCCACTTCAGCAGCTTTGCAGCGACAAGGAGGGCTTCCTGAGAGGCCTGCAGAGGGGGACAGGGATTGGGGGGATTGGGGCTCAAAGCCCTGGCCTCCAACACCTGCAGGGGCAGGAGTGCAGGGAGCAGGGATGGGAGGGGACCCCACATCTCCGTCCTCTGCAGCAATGGTGGGACTGGGGCAGGGATGGAGGGCAGCTCTGCCCTGTCCTCTGACTCGGGCAGTTGGAGCCTGGGGTGAGACAGACGCCAAGAGGCCAACTGCCAGCAGCCCTTGCCCCTCCCTGATGCCCAGCCCACCCCTGTGCTGGCAGCACGCCCTTCCCCGCATCACTGGTCACGTTTGAAATCTGTACCTTGGCCACGCTCTCGCTCTGGTCACTCATGCGGAAGAAGAGTAGGAGCAGGCTTCTGCGCACGTTCTCCTTCACCTGCCGCTTGTGGCTCCCCACCACCATCTGCAGCACCTCTTTGAAGAGGCAGATGGAGAGCTCTCGCAGCTGGCTGGACTCCTGGGAGGGAGGAGGACAGGAGGACTTCAGCAACAGCCGCTCCCTGAGCAAGGGCGTTAGCGTGGCTGATGTGAGGAGAGATGCTTTGCAGTCAGGTTCTTCACACAGGAGCCGTGGGCCAGATCTGCAGCCGTGGCTGAATGGGCCCGCGCCCACGAAAGGCCACGCATGAAGTTTCCATCAGGCGGTGCCTGTGCCAGCCCCCAGCATTCACCACCAGCCACACCAGCCACACCAGCGCAGAGCTCCCCAGGGACCGGGCTGGCCCTCAGCAATGCCTCCGGGGCACACATGGCCGCCTCAGCCTTAGCCCCTTGCCATGGCGCCTGGGGAGAACGTCTGGTCCTGCCTGGCAGCGCAGCTGGGGGAGGCCTCGCGGAGCTGAGAGCAGCTCTTGGCCTGCAGGTGCTTTGCCCAGGGGCTGCGCTGGGCCCCAGCACAGGGGGCTCAGGTCGCCCGGAGGCATCAGCCTGTCAGGGAGAAGCCGTGCTGGGCTGCAGAGCCCAGAAGCCATCCCCACGAGAGCGCAGGGGCGTGAGGAGGGGAACAGCCCTGCCCAAGTGCGGCCACAGGGCTGGGCTGATGGGCAGTTGCCCTTGCAGAGGGCCCAGCAGTGGGGCTCAGGCTCCCACAGCAGCCTTACATCATCAAAGAGCGGCAGGAGCTTCTCCACCAGCTGCAGAGCGGTCAGGCTGGCCTCCTCCCTCGTCATATGACCCAGCACATTTCTGAAGACCAGCAGGGCCTTCATCTTGTTGTCTGTGTTGGCATTCTCCTGGGTCTCCATGATGTCCGGCAGCAGGACCGGCATTTTTCTTGCCTGTAGGAAGCACAGAATTTTCTTCTTGTGAAGCGGCGAAAGACCAGCCGGGCAGAAATGCTCTGGCCACTAAGCACCAGCCTCCCGTCCGCCTTCCTGGCAGGTGGCACAGGACTCCCAAACCAAAGGGGCGGAAGGCTTGGTAACTCTCTGGGCCTGGAAAGCTCCCCAGGCAGCCACCACCAGGCCCCTCCATGGCAGCGCTCTGCAGACCCCCACGGCTCGCGCACCGCAGGGTGCGGGCAAGGGCAGCCATCTCCAAGCTGGCAATGAGCAGGCTGTGACCCCTTCATGACAGAGGCCCACTGCCCCAGCCCCAGAGTCAGCCCGTAGCACCAGCTGTACCCTGGGCTCTGGCTCATCCCCTCTCTCAGCAGAACACTTCTTCTGGGGACAGTGCTCCCTCGACTGAGGCAGCTTGGTGCTGGCTGCCTCGGTGCGGAGCAAAACTCCTGCCTGGCACCACGGGGATGTGCCAGGAGCGAGAGCTCCTGCAGGTGGGTGAGGGAGCCTTTCTCCTTGCACTGCAGCGGCAAGCTCCGAGCCTGAAGGAGCCTGGGGCCCGTGAAGGGGACAGCGAGGGCATTTGGAGCCGTCACTCCACCTCCTGACTCCCAGCCCAGGCCAAGCCACCGCGTTACCCACTGCCCCAGCCCCAGGCTGCCAACATGGCTTCAGTTGGCTAGGCCCCGCTCACCGTCTCACATCTCTTGACTCTTGGATTCCTTCTTAGAGTTGTGGCAGGTAGCAAGCTGCTTCAGGAGTCTATCGCGGGGATGGATACCTGCCTTTGTTAACACTGAAGCCATGGCTTTTCCTCACCTCGTTCCTGTTTGCTGAACTGGTACGTAGGTCTGGTCATTTGGGAAACCAAGCTGCAGCTGGATGGCCATTCACAGACAGGCTCCAATCCAGAGGGTGAAGGATCTGAATGTCCGGATGCCACAAACCTGTCTCCAGGGAGCTCCTTAAAGCAAAAGAGGGAAAAAGCCCCACCGTGGTGGGGAACGTCAGAAGAAGTCAAGTCGTATGTTACATTTTAGTACTCAACCAGCTTAAAATCTCACGTGTCACCTCTCCTTAGGCATAAACGGCTTCCTGAGCAGAATGGGACCTTGTTTTCCTGCTCACGTCTTTGCCCTTAAGAAAATGGCTTAGTGTTTTAGCACCACATGTTTGACTGTCACCAGCCATGATTTCTAAACAAGCAGAGGGATAACTTAGAGGGTATTAACATTATCAAGTAGCTGAGGCATTACTTAGTAAAACGCACTTTTCCTGGACAGGTACAAATATGTACAGCCATTTGCAGTCCTCAGAGCATCTAACCTCGCAGAAAGTCTTGCCTCTCATGTTAGCTCAGGTAGGTTTTCGATCCGTTCAGGTTTTTGCCAGGGAGGTGGGGGGGTGGGGTGGGTTATAAACCCCCCCCAATACCTTAAAAGCACTAAACTTTTCCTCATTTCCAAACGCGGGAGGGGACAGGCGGTGGAAGGGGGGGGGGGGGGGGGGAAGGGAGCAACCAACGTGCAGTCTTAGTTTGTGAAATTCACACCATTTAAATCATAGAATGTCCTGAGTCGGAAGGGACCCACAAGGATCATCGAGTCCAACTGCTGTCCCTGCACAGGACAACCCCCAAATTCACACCATATATCTGAGGGCGTTGTCCAAATGCTTCTTGAATATTGTCAGGCAGAAAGAAGACTTAGCAGAAGAGACATGAGGAATCTGTGAAGGTATACTGTTTGAATACAGCCTACTGTCAAAGGTGCGGCACCATCCACTTTTCACAGGTCAGTGGAGGCTTCTCCCTCAGTAGCATATGGATGTCAGGGCCGAAGGAAACGGAAAACTTCATCTCCTCCTCTAGATACAGCCAAGAAAGACAGAAGCAGCATCTACCAGCCACCAGCGCCTTCTAAAACAGTACTTAACACAAAGACAGACTAAATATATTCTCAGCCTAGCAGAGGTGCGAGTTAGATAGCATTTTTTTCTCTTCTAACATTTTTGTGGACATCCATTCTTCTAATACGAAGACCATGTTTCACCGCGGAGCTCACTTGGAAAGAGCTATTCATGCCAAATCAAATAGCTTAAAAAGAGTGGGAGCAGAACGTCTATGACATTTCACTTTTACACCCACAAAATTAGCCAAGAGACAAGGAAAAATTAAAACCCTGCAGCTGCGAGTACTGTCTTAGGCAGGGTCTCTGTGACTATTACGCCTTTACGCCAGGCAAAGAGTGCGCCGGGACTTGTAAGCTACATCAGTCGCACGTTGCAACAAGCAACTCTCCTGTTAATCGCATGCTGAATTCAACAAAAAAAAATCAGCGGAAACCCCACCAAACCCACAGAAACCAAACACAGTTGGTTCTCTGCTCTCTTTGGAGCCAACACAAGTCGGTCACCCTGGCCGAGAGACTGTCCATAACAGAGCTCGGTTCTGCCCAAGGCATTTTCGACGCCCTCTGTCCTAACCAGAAGAAGCAGAAGCAGTTCCCCAACCACCGCAATGTCTCCAAAATGAAAACCGTCGGGGGAACGTACCATCGGGCAATGCCTGCAGCTCACAGGCTTCATCCTTCTGCTGCAAGAGCCGAGGACAGCCTGGGGAAAACGCCGGTGTCAGAGGGTGCAGCCTGCAGACCTCCAGCTACACCCATCCCCACAGCCCAGGCCGCGCTGCTCCAGAGAGCGCAGGCTCAGAAACCTCCTCCAGGGCCGGAGGCAGCGGCCACGTTCCTGAGCCCAAGGCCCAGGGGCTACCACCAGATCAAACCTGTCACTCTCTCAAACCCCTCGCGCCTCACGTTGGGTCCCACGATGGTCCGGGGCTGATGCAGGCTGCTGGAGCCTGGTGACCGAGGCCGGGAGACAACTGTCCTGCCAAACCTCTCCCAGGCCCAGACCCCCCAGCACTGGCCCGGTCCTGGCCCGGTCAGGCACTGCCCCAGTGGCAAGACACCCCCCACATGGGCAAATCACGCCCAGGGGCAGATACCCTGGCCATGGGCAAACCTTCCCCCCAGGGCAAATGCCCCCACCCCAGGTGCAGCTCCCCCACCCAGGCACAGATACTCCCCAGGGACAGATACCCCTGGGGGCAGAGATCCCCACCCCATGTGTAGCACCTATTTACCGTCTTTCTCTCAAACCACAAGTTTTCTCACTTTAACCTGTATCTTTAACCTGTATCCCAGGGCGCTGGGTGTGGAGCAGGGCTCTGCTGCCTGCAGCCGAGAGCCCCGCTTAGGGCAGAGCCCAGCACCAGGCAGGCTGGCAGCAGGGAGGGGACCCCCAGCCCAGCCCCGGAGAGCGGAGAGGTTCCAAGGGACGTGCGGGGACGGCCTGGGCTTGGCCCCAGAGAGGGGAGCTGCTGGCCAGGGGTGGTGAGGAGCTCTCTCCTGCTGGGCATTTGATGGCCTCCCTCCTCCCAGCCCTTGGGGAGGTGACTGTGGGGAGCCTGGCTGATGGCACCGGGCACGGCCTGGCCCTGTCCTGTGGACGCCATGCTCTGCTCAGCCCTGGCAGCTGCTGGGGTAACGGCGGGATTTGGGGTCTGGCCAATGCTGTCGCACTGGCGAGTGGGCCGTGTCAGGGGCAGAGGCCAAAGGGCTGGGAGCCCAGCGGAGGTGGCGCAGGGTGCCCCTGGGGGCACAGCTCTTCCCTCTCCACAGGAAAACTTCTCCCCCGGCTCCCGGACAAGGATGTGCAAGCCCAGAGCATGCCAGAGGTGGCCGCGTCTGAACACCACGATGAAAGCTCCAGGTTTTGCAGTCCAGCAGGGCAGCTGGGGCCTTGTGGCAAGGACACCCTGCCTCAGTGTGTGCTGTGCTGCCGTGGGCTGCTGGAAAGCTTGGGCGTCAGGCAGCTCTCAGGGCAGTCCTGGGGCCTTCAGGGTCCACCTTTTGCCCTCGGCCTCCCCAGAGAAAAGGCTTCCACCGGAGGTGAACAAACAGGACTTCTTCGGGGGGAAAGCCCAACAGAGGGCTGGAATTCTAAAACCATGATGGGGCCAGGGTGTGCTGAGGGGTGAGCTGTCCTGCACACAGTGGCAGAGGCCCAGAACAACGCTGTTTGCTCAGCACGCTCAGGGTGCTTCCCGTGTGAAGGACACCACGGCCTTGGGCTTGTGCTTTCAGCACACCACCTTTAATCCAACAGAGCCATTTTCTTGGAGAGAGCTTCACTTCTGCCCGGCTTTGCAGGGCCAGCAGCAGAGCGCCCACAGGGCCCATCCCCGTTTTGGCTTCTTCCTGGGAGTTCTCAGGATCAGCACGGTCTGAATTGCCAGGGACGAGACCGAGAGGTCGTCATCTTTCTCCAAACGCTGGAGGGCTGCAAGAGGAGGAAAGAGAACAGAGCTGAAACCCACCGATCTGCAGAGACCCCTGCAACGCATCCCTTCCGGACCATGCCAGCTCCACCCATCCTTTTCCCTGGCCAGGAGAGCAGGTGGGACAAAGGCATCAGCGGGAAGCTGCTGCTCAGGAGCGCCCCAAATGCCCCTGAGATGTTCCTCTGCCCTTGAAGCGCTTCCCTGCAGCAGGGCAAGGCATGGCAGCACCCTGCCCAGGCTGGGGCCCCTGCCCCACCAGCCCCGCCACGCACAGCACTGCCCCTGCTCACCGTTGCAGATCTCAGCCAGCTTCTCCTCGCTTTGGTCCCTCCGGTGCCGCGCAGCGAGCCCTAGGCACAGAGCTGTGTCAGACCTCCCGCTCCCCAGCGTGCTCCCAGCAGCACAGCTCCCGGCTCTGCGGGTTTGGCTGCACACCCTCCTCCCCCTCAGCAGGGTGACCCCAGGAAGGACAGTACCCGAGGCGGGCTGGGACTGAGCAAGGCGGCCACCAAGCCCACCTGCATGGGCAGGGCTGGGAGAGGGAGGCCCAGAGCCCCTGGCTGCCCAGGCCCTGCACGGGGCAGCCGGGGCTCTGGCAGCCACAGGGCTGCCCCTTGCTGCCAGTGCAGCGGCTGGGACTGGGGCCACGCTGCCAAAAGAGGGACCCCAGGGGCTGTGGCTCACCAATGAACCTCACGGCTGCCTCTCGCAAGGGGACCTGAGCATCCTTCAGGTATGGCAGGCTCTGACTCAGATAGTCTTCAACTCTGCTCCTGTCCTGCACCAGCTGGAGAGAGCACAAGGGCATGGGGCTGGCACAGGCCCTCCCCAGTTACCCGGACGGGTCCCTCCTCCCAGCACCCCTGGTCCCCCTCCCACCTCAGGCCATTCCCGTGTCCCAGCCAGGAGCCCTGTGGGGCTGAGGTTCAGAGAGAGCCGCAGGCAGAGGCAGGTCTGGAGGTCCTGAGCGCCCTCTGTCCCACTGCCAGGGCCTGGCTGGGCTAGGGTCTCGTTCGACATCTTGAGGGTGGGGAGGGGAGAGGGGCCTGGAGAAGAGCCCTTGGGGGGGCTCTGTGCCTGGGGGCAGGGAAGGCGGGTGCAGCTCCAGGCTGCGGGCTCTGGGCTGGAGCAGGGCAGGCCAGGCACAGCTGCACAGGGGCACCCCTTGTCCAGCCCGGGCCCTGGGCCTGGGGGTTGTCCTCACCAAGCACTCCCCAATTCTCCAGGTCTGCTCTGTCTGCGTCAGGTGCTTGAGCTGCCTCCACTTCAGCAGCTTTGCAGCGACAAGGAGGGCTTCCTGAGAGGCCTGCAGAGGGGGACAGGGATTGGGGGGATTGGGGCTCAAAGCCCTGGCCTCCAACACCTGCAGGGGCAGGAGTGCAGGGAGCAGGGATGGGAGGGGACCCCACATCTCCGTCCTCTGCAGCAATGGTGGGACTGGGGCAGGGATGGAGGGCAGCTCTGCCCTGTCCTCTGACTCGGGCAGTTGGAGCCTGGGGTGAGACAGACGCCAAGAGGCCAACTGCCAGCAGCCCTTGCCCCTCCCTGATGCCCAGCCCACCCCTGTGCTGGCAGCACGCCCTTCCCCGCATCACTGGTCACGTTTGAAATCTGTACCTTGGCCACGCTCTCGCTCTGGTCACTCATGCGGAAGAAGAGTAGGAGCAGGCTTCTGCGCACGTTCTCCTTCACCTGCCGCTTGTGGCTCCCCACCACCATCTGCAGCACCTCTTTGAAGAGGCAGATGGAGAGCTCTCGCAGCTGGCTGGACTCCTGGGAGGGAGGAGGACAGGAGGACTTCAGCAACAGCCGCTCCCTGAGCAAGGGCGTTAGCGTGGCTGATGTGAGGAGAGATGCTTTGCAGTCAGGTTCTTCACACAAGAGCCGTGGGCCAGATCTGCAGCCGTGGCTGAATGGGCCCGGGCCCACGAAAGGCCACGCATGAAGTTTCCATCAGGCGGTGCCTGTGCCAGCCCCCAGCATTCACCACCAGCCACACCAGCCACACCAGCGCAGAGCTCCCCAGGGACCGGGCTGGCCCTCAGCAATGCCTCCGGGGCACACATGGCCGCCTCAGCCTTAGCCCCTTGCCATAGCGCCTGGGGAGAACGTCTGGTCCTGCCTGGCAGCGCAGCTGGGGGAGGCCTTGCGGAGCTGAGAGCAGCTCTTGGCCTGCAGGTGCTTTGCCCAGGGGCTGCGCTGGGCCCCAGCACAGGGGGCTCAGGTCGCCCGGAGGCATCAGCCTGTCAGGGAGAAGCCGTGCTGGGCTGCAGAGCCCAGAAGCCATCCCCACGAGAGCCCAGGGGCGTGAGGAGGGGAACAGCCCTGCCCAAGTGCGGCCACAGGGCTGGGCTGATGGGCAGTTGCCCTTGCAGAGGGCCCAGCAGTGGGGCTCAGGCTCCCACAGCAGCCTTACATCATCAAAGAGCGGCAGGAGCTTCTCCACCAGCTGCAGAGCGGTCAGGCTGGCCTCCTCCCTCGTCATATGACCCAGCACATTTCTGAAGACCAGCAGGGCCTTCATCTTGTTGTCTGTGTTGGCATTCTCCTGGGTCTCCATGATGTCCGGCAGCAGGACCGGCATTTTTCTTGCCTGTAGGAAGCACAGAATTTTCTTCTTGTGAAGCGGCGAAAGACCAGCCGGGCAGAAATGCTCTGGCCACTAAGCACCAGCCTCCCGTCCGCCTTCCTGGCAGGTGGCACAGGACTCCCAAACCAAAGGGGCGGAAGGCTTGGTAACTCTCTGGGCCTGGAAAGCTCCCCAGGCAGCCACCACCAGGCCCCTCCATGGCAGCGCTCTGCAGACCCCCACGGCTCGCGCACCGCAGGGTGCGGGCAAGGGCAGCCATCTCCAAGCTGGCAATGAGCAGGCTGTGACCCCTTCATGACAGAGGCCCACTGCCCCAGCCCCAGAGTCAGCCCGTAGCACCAGCTGTACCCTGGGCTCTGGCTCATCCCCTCTCTCAGCAGAACACTTCTTCTGGGGACAGTGCTCCCTCGACTGAGGCAGCTTGGTGCTGGCTGCCTCGGTGCGGAGCAAAACTCCTGCCTGGCACCACGGGGATGTGCCAGGAGCGAGAGCTCCTGCAGGTGGGTGAGGGAGCCTTTCTCCTTGCACTGCAGCGGCAAGCTCCGAGCCTGAAGGAGCCTGGGGCCCGTGAAGGGGACAGCGAGGGCATTTGGAGCCGTCACTCCACCTCCTGACTCCCAGCCCAGGCCAAGCCACCGCGTTACCCACTGCCCCAGCCCCAGGCTGCCAACATGGCTTCAGTTGGCTAGGCCCCGCTCACCGTCTCACGTCTCTTGACTCTTGGATTCCTTCTTAGAGTTGTGGCAGGTAGCAAGCTGCTTCAGGAGTCTATCGCGGGGATGGATACCTGCCTTTGTTAACACTGAAGCCATGGCTTTTCCTCACCTCGTTCCTGTTTGCTGAACTGGTACGTAGGTCTGGTCATTTGGGAAACCAAGCTGCAGCTGGATGGCCATTCACAGACAGGCTCCAATCCAGAGGGTGAAGGATCTGAATGTCCGGATGCCACAAACCTGTCTCCAGGGAGCTCCTTAAAGCAAAAGAGGGAAAAAGCCCCACCGTGGTGGGGAACGTCAGAAGAAGTCAAGTCGTATGTTACATTTTAGTACTCAACCAGCTTAAAATCTCACGTGTCACCTCTCCTTAGGCATAAACGGCTTCCTGAGCAGAATGGGACCTTGTTTTCCTGCTCACGTCTTTGCCCTTAAGAAAATGGCTTAGTGTTTTAGCACCACATGTTTGACTGTCACCAGCCATGATTTCTAAACAAGCAGAGGGATAACTTAGAGGGTATTAACATTATCAAGTAGCTGAGGCATTACTTAGTAAAACGCACTTTTCCTGGACAGGTACAAATACGTACAGCCATTTGCAGTCCTCAGAGCATCTAACCTCGCAGAAAGTCTTGCCTCTCATGTTAGCTCAGGTAGGTTTTCGATCCGTTCAGGTTTTTGCCAGGGAGGTGGGGGGGTGGGGTGGGTTATAAACCCCCCCCAATACCTTAAAAGCACTAAACTTTTCCTCATTTCCAAACGCGGGAGGGGACAGGCGGTGGAAGGGGGGGGGGGGGGGGGGAAGGGAGCAACCAACGTGCAGTCTTAGTTTGTGAAATTCACACCATTTAAATCATAGAATGTCCTGAGTCGGAAGGGACCCACAAGGATCATCGAGTCCAACTGCTGTCCCTGCACAGGACAACCCCCAAATTCACACCATATATCTGAGGGCGTTGTCCAAATGCTTCTTGAATATTGTCAGGCAGAAAGAAGACTTAGCAGAAGAGACATGAGGAATCTGTGAAGGTATACTGTTTGAATACAGCCTACTGTCAAAGGTGCGGCACCATCCACTTTTCACAGGTCAGTGGAGGCTTCTCCCTCAGTAGCATATGGATGTCAGGGCCGAAGGAAACGGAAAACTTCATCTCCTCCTCTAGATACAGCCAAGAAAGACAGAAGCAGCATCTACCAGCCACCAGCGCCTTCTAAAACAGTACTTAACACAAAGACAGACTAAATATATTCTCAGCCTAGCAGAGGTGCGAGTTAGATAGCATTTTTTTCTCTTCTAACATTTTTGTGGACATCCATTCTTCTAATACGAAGACCATGTTTCACCGCGGAGCTCACTTGGAAAGAGCTATTCATGCCAAATCAAATAGCTTAAAAAGAGTGGGAGCAGAACGTCTATGACATTTCACTTTTACACCCACAAAATTAGCCAAGAGACAAGGAAAAATTAAAACCCTGCAGCTGCGAGTACTGTCTTAGGCAGGGTCTCTGTGACTATTACGCCTTTACGCCAGGCAAAGAGTGCGCCGGGACTTGTAAGCTACATCAGTCGCACGTTGCAACAAGCAACTCTCCTGTTAATCGCATGCTGAATTCAACAAAAAAAAATCAGCGGAAACCCCACCAAACCCACAGAAACCAAACACAGTTGGTTCTCTGCTCTCTTTGGAGCCAACACAAGTCGGTCACCCTGGCCGAGAGACTGTCCATAACAGAGCTCGGTTCTGCCCAAGGCATTTTCGACGCCCTCTGTCCTAACCAGAAGAAGCAGAAGCAGTTCCCCAACCACCGCAATGTCTCCAAAATGAAAACCGTCAGGGGAATGTACCATCGGGCAATGCCTGCAGCTCACAGGCTTCATCCTTCTGCTGCAAGAGCCGAGGACAGCCTGGGGAAAACGCCGGTGTCAGAGGGTGCAGCCTGCAGACCTCCAGCTACACCCATCCCCACAGCCCAGGCCGCGCTGCTCCAGAGAGCGCAGGCTCAGAAACCTCCTCCAGGGCCGGAGGCAGCGGCCACGTTCCTGAGCCCAAGGCCCAGGGGCTACCACCAGATCAAACCTGTCACTCTCTCAAACCCCTCGCGCCTCACGTTGGGTCCCACGATGGTCCGGGGCTGATGCAGGCTGCTGGAGCCTGGTGACCGAGGCCGGGAGACAACTGTCCTGCCAAACCTCTCCCAGGCCCAGACCCCCCAGCACTGGCCCGGTCCTGGCCCGGTCAGGCACTGCCCCAGTGGCAAGACACCCCCCACATGGGCAAATCACGCCCAGGGGCAGATACCCCGGCCATGGGCAAACCTTCCCCCCAGGGCAAATGCCCCCACCCCAGGTGCAGCTCCCCCACCCAGGCACAGATACTCCCCAGGGACAGATATCCCTGGGGGCAGAGATCCCCACCCCATGTGTAGCACCTATTTACCGTCTTTCTCTCAAACCACAAGTTTTCTCACTTTAACCTGTATCTTTAACCTGTATCCCAGGGCGCTGGGTGTGGAGCAGGGCTCTGCTGCCTGCAGCCGAGAGCCCCGCTTAGGGCAGAGCCCAGCACCAGGCAGGCTGGCAGCAGGGAGGGGACCCCCAGCCCAGCCCCGGAGAGCGGAGAGGTTCCAAGGGACGTGCGGGGACGGCCTGGGCTTGGCCCCAGAGAGGGGAGCTGCTGGCCAGGGGTGGTGAGGAGCTCTCTCCTGCTGGGCATTTGATGGCCTCCCTCCTCCCAGCCCTTGGGGAGGTGACTGTGGGGAGCCTGGCTGATGGCACCGGGCACGGCCTGGCCCTGTCCTGTGGACGCCATGCTCTGCTCAGCCCTGGCAGCTGCTGGGGTAACGGCGGGATTTGGGGTCTGGCCAATGCTGTCGCACTGGCGAGTGGGCCGTGTCAGGGGCAGAGGCCAAAGGGCTGGGAGCCCAGCGGAGGTGGCGCAGGGTGCCCCTGGGGGCACAGCTCTTCCCTCTCCACAGGAAAACTTCTCCCCCGGCTCCCGGACAAGGATGTGCAAGCCCAGAGCATGCCAGAGGTGGCCGCGTCTGAACACCACGATGAAAGCTCCAGGTTTTGCAGTCCAGCAGGGCAGCTGGGGCCTTGTGGCAAGGACACCCTGCCTCAGTGTGTGCTGTGCTGCCGTGGGCTGCTGGAAAGCTTGGGCGTCAGGCAGCTCTCAGGGCAGTCCTGGGGCCTTCAGGGTCCACCTTTTGCCCTCGGCCTCCCCAGAGAAAAGGCTTCCACCGGAGGTGAACAAACAGGACTTCTTCGGGGGGAAAGCCCAACAGAGGGCTGGAATTCTAAAACCATGATGGGGCCAGGGTGTGCTGAGGGGTGAGCTGTCCTGCACACAGTGGCAGAGGCCCAGAACAACGCTGTTTGCTCAGCACGCTCAGGGTGCTTCCCGTGTGAAGGACACCACGGCCTTGGGCTTGTGCTTTCAGCACACCACCTTTAATCCAACAGAGCCATTTTCTTGGAGAGAGCTTCACTTCTGCCCGGCTTTGCAGGGCCAGCAGCAGAGCGCCCACAGGGCCCATCCCCGTTTTGGCTTCTTCCTGGGAGTTCTCAGGATCAGCACGGTCTGAATTGCCAGGGACGAGACCGAGAGGTCGTCATCTTTCTCCAAACGCTGGAGGGCTGCAAGAGGAGGAAAGAGAACAGAGCTGAAACCCACCGATCTGCAGAGACCCCCGCAACGCATCCCTTCCGGACCATGCCAGCTCCACCCATCCTTTTCCCTGGCCAGGAGAGCAGGTGGGACAAAGGCATCAGCGGGAAGCTGCTGCTCAGGAGCGCCCCAAATGCCCCTGAGATGTTCCTCTGCCCTTGAAGCGCTTCCCTGCAGCAGGGCAAGGCATGGCAGCACCCTGCCCAGGCTGGGGCCCCTGCCCCACCAGCCCCGCCACGCACAGCACTGCCCCTGCTCACCGTTGCAGATCTCAGCCAGCTTCTCCTCGCTTTGGTCCCTCCGGTGCCGCGCAGCGAGCCCTAGGCACAGAGCTGTGTCAGACCTCCCGCTCCCCAGCGTGCTCCCAGCAGCACAGCTCCCGGCTCTGCGGGTTTGGCTGCACACCCTCCTCCCCCTCAGCAGGGTGACCCCAGGAAGGACAGTACCCGAGGCGGGCTGGGACTGAGCAAGGCGGCCACCAAGCCCACCTGCATGGGCAGGGCTGGGAGAGGGAGGCCCAGAGCCCCTGGCTGCCCAGGCCCTGCACGGGGCAGCCGGGGCTCTGGCAGCCACAGGGCTGCCCCTTGCTGCCAGTGCAGCGGCTGGGACTGGGGCCACGCTGCCAAAAGAGGGACCCCAGGGGCTGTGGCTCACCAATGAACCTCACGGCTGCCTCTCGCAAGGGGACCTGAGCATCCTTCAGGTATGGCAGGCTCTGACTCAGATAGTCTTCAACTCTGCTCCTGTCCTGCACCAGCTGGAGAGAGCACAAGGGCATGGGGCTGGCACAGGCCCTCCCCAGTTACCCGGACGGGTCCCTCCTCCCAGCACCCCTGGTCCCCCTCCCACCTCAGGCCATTCCCGTGTCCCAGCCAGGAGCCCTGTGGGGCTGAGGTTCAGAGAGAGCCGCAGGCAGAGGCAGGTCTGGAGGTCCTGAGCGCCCTCTGTCCCACTGCCAGGGCCTGGCTGGGCTAGGGTCTCGTTCGACATCTTGAGGGTGGGGAGGGGAGAGGGGCCTGGAGAAGAGCCCTTGGGGGGGCTCTGTGCCTGGGGGCAGGGAAGGCGGGTGCAGCTCCAGGCTGCGGGCTCTGGGCTGGAGCAGGGCAGGCCAGGCACAGCTGCACAGGGGCACCCCTTGTCCAGCCCGGGCCCTGGGCCTGGGGGTTGTCCTCACCAAGCACTCCCCAATTCTCCAGGTCTGCTCTGTCTGCGTCAGGTGCTTGAGCTGCCTCCACTTCAGCAGCTTTGCAGCGACAAGGAGGGCTTCCTGAGAGGCCTGCAGAGGGGGACAGGGATTGGGGGGATTGGGGCTCAAAGCCCTGGCCTCCAACACCTGCAGGGGCAGGAGTGCAGGGAGCAGGGATGGGAGGGGACCCCACATCTCCGTCCTCTGCAGCAATGGTGGGACTGGGGCAGGGATGGAGGGCAGCTCTGCCCTGTCCTCTGACTCGGGCAGTTGGAGCCTGGGGTGAGACAGACGCCAAGAGGCCAACTGCCAGCAGCCCTTGCCCCTCCCTGATGCCCAGCCCACCCCTGTGCTGGCAGCACGCCCTTCCCCGCATCACTGGTCACGTTTGAAATCTGTACCTTGGCCACGCTCTCGCTCTGGTCACTCATGCGGAAGAAGAGTAGGAGCAGGCTTCTGCGCACGTTCTCCTTCACCTGCCGCTTGTGGCTCCCCACCACCATCTGCAGCACCTCTTTGAAGAGGCAGATGGAGAGCTCTCGCAGCTGGCTGGACTCCTGGGAGGGAGGAGGACAGGAGGACTTCAGCAACAGCCGCTCCCTGAGCAAGGGCGTTAGCGTGGCTGATGTGAGGAGAGATGCTTTGCAGTCAGGTTCTTCACACAGGAGCCGTGGGCCAGATCTGCAGCCGTGGCTGAATGGGCCCGGGCCCACGAAAGGCCACGCATGAAGTTTCCATCAGGCGGTGCCTGTGCCAGCCCCCAGCATTCACCACCAGCCACACCAGCCACACCAGCGCAGAGCTCCCCAGGGACCGGGCTGGCCCTCAGCAATGCCTCCGGGGCACACATGGCCGCCTCAGCCTTAGCCCCTTGCCATGGCGCCTGGGGAGAACGTCTGGTCCTGCCTGGCAGCGCAGCTGGGGGAGGCCTCGCGGAGCTGAGAGCAGCTCTTGGCCTGCAGGTGCTTTGCCCAGGGGCTGCGCTGGGCCCCAGCACAGGGGGCTCAGGTCGCCCGGAGGCATCAGCCTGTCAGGGAGAAGCCGTGCTGGGCTGCAGAGCCCAGAAGCCATCCCCACGAGAGCGCAGGGGCGTGAGGAGGGGAACAGCCCTGCCCAAGTGCGGCCACAGGGCTGGGCTGATGGGCAGTTGCCCTTGCAGAGGGCCCAGCAGTGGGGCTCAGGCTCCCACAGCAGCCTTACATCATCAAAGAGCGGCAGGAGCTTCTCCACCAGCTGCAGAGCGGTCAGGCTGGCCTCCTCCCTCGTCATATGACCCAGCACATTTCTGAAGACCAGCAGGGCCTTCATCTTGTTGTCTGTGTTGGCATTCTCCTGGGTCTCCATGATGTCCGGCAGCAGGACCGGCATTTTTCTTGCCTGTAGGAAGCACAGAATTTTCTTCTTGTGAAGCGGCGAAAGACCAGCCGGGCAGAAATGCTCTGGCCACTAAGCACCAGCCTCCCGTCCGCCTTCCTGGCAGGTGGCACAGGACTCCCAAACCAAAGGGGCGGAAGGCTTGGTAACTCTCTGGGCCTGGAAAGCTCCCCAGGCAGCCACCACCAGGCCCCTCCATGGCAGCGCTCTGCAGACCCCCACGGCTCGCGCACCGCAGGGTGCGGGCAAGGGCAGCCATCTCCAAGCTGGCAATGAGCAGGCTGTGACCCCTTCATGACAGAGGCCCACTGCCCCAGCCCCAGAGTCAGCCCGTAGCACCAGCTGTACCCTGGGCTCTGGCTCATCCCCTCTCTCAGCAGAACACTTCTTCTGGGGACAGTGCTCCCTCGACTGAGGCAGCTTGGTGCTGGCTGCCTCGGTGCGGAGCAAAACTCCTGCCTGGCACCACGGGGATGTGCCAGGAGCGAGAGCTCCTGCAGGTGGGTGAGGGAGCCTTTCTCCTTGCACTGCAGCGGCAAGCTCCGAGCCTGAAGGAGCCTGGGGCCCGTGAAGGGGACAGCGAGGGCATTTGGAGCCGTCACTCCACCTCCTGACTCCCAGCCCAGGCCAAGCCACCGCGTTACCCACTGCCCCAGCCCCAGGCTGCCAACATGGCTTCAGTTGGCTAGGCCCCGCTCACCGTCTCACGTCTCTTGACTCTTGGATTCCTTCTTAGAGTTGTGGCAGGTAGCAAGCTGCTTCAGGAGTCTATCGCGGGGATGGATACCTGCCTTTGTTAACACTGAAGCCATGGCTTTTCCTCACCTCGTTCCTGTTTGCTGAACTGGTACGTAGGTCTGGTCATTTGGGAAACCAAGCTGCAGCTGGATGGCCATTCACAGACAGGCTCCAATCCAGAGGGTGAAGGATCTGAATGTCCGGATGCCACAAACCTGTCTCCAGGGAGCTCCTTAAAGCAAAAGAGGGAAAAAGCCCCACCGTGGTGGGGAACGTCAGAAGAAGTCAAGTCGTATGTTACATTTTAGTACTCAACCAGCTTAAAATCTCACGTGTCACCTCTCCTTAGGCATAAACGGCTTCCTGAGCAGAATGGGACCTTGTTTTCCTGCTCACGTCTTTGCCCTTAAGAAAATGGCTTAGTGTTTTAGCACCACATGTTTGACTGTCACCAGCCATGATTTCTAAACAAGCAGAGGGATAACTTAGAGGGTATTAACATTATCAAGTAGCTGAGGCATTACTTAGTAAAACGCACTTTTCCTGGACAGGTACAAATACGTACAGCCATTTGCAGTCCTCAGAGCATCTAACCTCGCAGAAAGTCTTGCCTCTCATGTTAGCTCAGGTAGGTTTTCGATCCGTTCAGGTTTTTGCCAGGGAGGTGGGGGGGTGGGGTGGGTTATAAACCCCCCCCAATACCTTAAAAGCACTAAACTTTTCCTCATTTCCAAACGCGGGAGGGGACAGGCGGTGGAAGGGGGAGGGGGGGGGAAGGGAGCAACCAACGTGCAGTCTTAGTTTGTGAAATTCACACCATTTAAATCATAGAATGTCCTGAGTCGGAAGGGACCCACAAGGATCATCGAGTCCAACTGCTGTCCCTGCACAGGACAACCCCCAAATTCACACCATATATCTGAGGGCGTTGTCCAAATGCTTCTTGAATATTGTCAGGCAGAAAGAAGACTTAGCAGAAGAGACATGAGGAATCTGTGAAGGTATACTGTTTGAATACAGCCTACTGTCAAAGGTGCGGCACCATCCACTTTTCACAGGTCAGTGGAGGCTTCTCCCTCAGTAGCATATGGATGTCAGGGCCGAAGGAAACGGAAAACTTCATCTCCTCCTCTAGATACAGCCAAGAAAGACAGAAGCAGCATCTACCAGCCACCAGCGCCTTCTAAAACAGTACTTAACACAAAGACAGACTAAATATATTCTCAGCCTAGCAGAGGTGCGAGTTAGATAGCATTTTTTTCTCTTCTAACATTTTTGTGGACATCCATTCTTCTAATACGAAGACCATGTTTCACCGCGGAGCTCACTTGGAAAGAGCTATTCATGCCAAATCAAATAGCTTAAAAAGAGTGGGAGCAGAACGTCTATGACATTTCACTTTTACACCCACAAAATTAGCCAAGAGACAAGGAAAAATTAAAACCCTGCAGCTGCGAGTACTGTCTTAGGCAGGGTCTCTGTGACTATTACGCCTTTACGCCAGGCAAAGAGTGCGCCGGGACTTGTAAGCTACATCAGTCGCACGTTGCAACAAGCAACTCTCCTGTTAATCGCATGCTGAATTCAACAAAAAAAAATCAGCGGAAACCCCACCAAACCCACAGAAACCAAACACAGTTGGTTCTCTGCTCTCTTTGGAGCCAACACAAGTCGGTCACCCTGGCCGAGAGACTGTCCATAACAGAGCTCGGTTCTGCCCAAGGCATTTTCGACGCCCTCTGTCCTAACCAGAAGAAGCAGAAGCAGTTCCCCAACCACCGCAATGTCTCCAAAATGAAAACCGTCGGGGGAACGTACCATCGGGCAATGCCTGCAGCTCACAGGCTTCATCCTTCTGCTGCAAGAGCCGAGGACAGCCTGGGGAAAACGCCGGTGTCAGAGGGTGCAGCCTGCAGACCTCCAGCTACACCCATCCCCACAGCCCAGGCCGCGCTGCTCCAGAGAGCGCAGGCTCAGAAACCTCCTCCAGGGCCGGAGGCAGCGGCCACGTTCCTGAGCCCAAGGCCCAGGGGCTACCACCAGATCAAACCTGTCACTCTCTCAAACCCCTCGCGCCTCACGTTGGGTCCCACGATGGTCCGGGGCTGATGCAGGCTGCTGGAGCCTGGTGACCGAGGCCGGGAGACAACTGTCCTGCCAAACCTCTCCCAGGCCCAGACCCCCCAGCACTGGCCCGGTCCTGGCCCGGTCAGGCACTGCCCCAGTGGCAAGACACCCCCCACATGGGCAAATCACGCCCAGGGGCAGATACCCTGGCCATGGGCAAACCTTCCCCCCAGGGCAAATGCCCCCACCCCAGGTGCAGCTCCCCCACCCAGGCACAGATACTCCCCAGGGACAGATACCCCTGGGGGCAGAGATCCCCACCCCATGTGTAGCACCTATTTACCGTCTTTCTCTCAAACCACAAGTTTTCTCACTTTAACCTGTATCTTTAACCTGTATCCCAGGGCGCTGGGTGTGGAGCAGGGCTCTGCTGCCTGCAGCCGAGAGCCCCGCTTAGGGCAGAGCCCAGCACCAGGCAGGCTGGCAGCAGGGAGGGGACCCCCAGCCCAGCCCCGGAGAGCGGAGAGGTTCCAAGGGACGTGCGGGGACGGCCTGGGCTTGGCCCCAGAGAGGGGAGCTGCTGGCCAGGGGTGGTGAGGAGCTCTCTCCTGCTGGGCATTTGATGGCCTCCCTCCTCCCAGCCCTTGGGGAGGTGACTGTGGGGAGCCTGGCTGATGGCACCGGGCACGGCCTGGCCCTGTCCTGTGGACGCCATGCTCTGCTCAGCCCTGGCAGCTGCTGGGGTAACGGCGGGATTTGGGGTCTGGCCAATGCTGTCGCACTGGCGAGTGGGCCGTGTCAGGGGCAGAGGCCAAAGGGCTGGGAGCCCAGCGGAGGTGGCGCAGGGTGCCCCTGGGGGCACAGCTCTTCCCTCTCCACAGGAAAACTTCTCCCCCGGCTCCCGGACAAGGATGTGCAAGCCCAGAGCATGCCAGAGGTGGCCGCGTCTGAACACCACGATGAAAGCTCCAGGTTTTGCAGTCCAGCAGGGCAGCTGGGGCCTTGTGGCAAGGACACCCTGCCTCAGTGTGTGCTGTGCTGCCGTGGGCTGCTGGAAAGCTTGGGCGTCAGGCAGCTCTCAGGGCAGTCCTGGGGCCTTCAGGGTCCACCTTTTGCCCTCGGCCTCCCCAGAGAAAAGGCTTCCACCGGAGGTGAACAAACAGGACTTCTTCGGGGGGAAAGCCCAACAGAGGGCTGGAATTCTAAAACCATGATGGGGCCAGGGTGTGCTGAGGGGTGAGCTGTCCTGCACACAGTGGCAGAGGCCCAGAACAACGCTGTTTGCTCAGCACGCTCAGGGTGCTTCCCGTGTGAAGGACACCACGGCCTTGGGCTTGTGCTTTCAGCACACCACCTTTAATCCAACAGAGCCATTTTCTTGGAGAGAGCTTCACTTCTGCCCGGCTTTGCAAGGCCAGCAGCAGAGCGCCCACAGGGCCCATCCCCGTTTTGGCTTCTTCCTGGGAGTTCTCAGGATCAGCACGGTCTGAATTGCCAGGGACGAGACCGAGAGGTCGTCATCTTTCTCCAAACGCTGGAGGGCTGCAAGAGGAGGAAAGAGAACAGAGCTGAAACCCACCGATGTGCAGAGACCCCTGCAACGCATCCCTTCCGGACCATGCCAGCTCCACCCATCCTTTTCCCTGGCCAGGAGAGCAGGTGGGACAAAGGCATCAGCGGGAAGCTGCTGCTGAGGAGCGCCCCAAATGCCCCTGAGATGTTCCTCTGCCCTTGAAGCGCTTCCCTGCAGCAGGGCAAGGCATGGCAGCACCCTGCCCAGGCTGGGGCCCCTGCCCCACCAGCCCCGCCACGCACAGCACTGCCCCTGCTCACCGTTGCAGATCTCAGCCAGCTTCTCCTCGCTTTGGTCCCTCCGGTGCCGCGCAGCGAGCCCTAGGCACAGAGCTGTGTCAGACCTCCCGCTCCCCAGCGTGCTCCCAGCAGCACAGCTCCCGGCTCTGCGGGTTTGGCTGCACACCCTCCTCCCCCTCAGCAGGGTGACCCCAGGAAGGACAGTACCCGAGGCGGGCTGGGACTGAGCAAGGCGGCCACCAAGCCCACCTGCATGGGCAGGGCTGGGAGAGGGAGGCCCAGAGCCCCTGGCTGCCCAGGCCCTGCACGGGGCAGCCGGGGCTCTGGCAGCCACAGGGCTGCCCCTTGCTGCCAGTGCAGCGGCTGGGACTGGGGCCACGCTGCCAAAAGAGGGACCCCAGGGGCTGTGGCTCACCAATGAACCTCACGGCTGCCTCTCGCAAGGGGACCTGAGCATCCTTCAGGTATGGCAGGCTCTGACTCAGATAGTCTTCAACTCTGCTCCTGTCCTGCACCAGCTGGAGAGAGCACAAGGGCATGGGGCTGGCACAGGCCCTCCCCAGTTACCCGGACGGGTCCCTCCTCCCAGCACCCCTGGTCCCCCTCCCACCTCAGGCCATTCCCGTGTCCCAGCCAGGAGCCCTGTGGGGCTGAGGTTCAGAGAGAGCCGCAGGCAGAGGCAGGTCTGGAGGTCCTGAGCGCCCTCTGTCCCACTGCCAGGGCCTGGCTGGGCTAGGGTCTCGTTCGACATCTTGAGGGTGGGGAGGGGAGAGGGGCCTGGAGAAGAGCCCTTGGGGGGGCTCTGTGCCTGGGGGCAGGGAAGGCGGGTGCAGCTCCAGGCTGCGGGCTCTGGGCTGGAGCAGGGCAGGCCAGGCACAGCTGCACAGGGGCACCCCTTGTCCAGCCCGGGCCCTGGGCCTGGGGGTTGTCCTCACCAAGCACTCCCCAATTCTCCAGGTCTGCTCTGTCTGCGTCAGGTGCTTGAGCTGCCTCCACTTCAGCAGCTTTGCAGCGACAAGGAGGGCTTCCTGAGAGGCCTGCAGAGGGGGACAGGGATTGGGGGGATTGGGGCTCAAAGCCCTGGCCTCCAACACCTGCAGGGGCAGGAGTGCAGGGAGCAGGGATGGGAGGGGACCCCACATCTCCGTCCTCTGCAGCAATGGTGGGACTGGGGCAGGGATGGAGGGCAGCTCTGCCCTGTCCTCTGACTCGGGCAGTTGGAGCCTGGGGTGAGACAGACGCCAAGAGGCCAACTGCCAGCAGCCCTTGCCCCTCCCTGATGCCCAGCCCACCCCTGTGCTGGCAGCACGCCCTTCCCCGCATCACTGGTCACGTTTGAAATCTGTACCTTGGCCACGCTCTCGCTCTGGTCACTCATGCGGAAGAAGAGTAGGAGCAGGCTTCTGCGCACGTTCTCCTTCACCTGCCGCTTGTGGCTCCCCACCACCATCTGCAGCACCTCTTTGAAGAGGCAGATGGAGAGCTCTCGCAGCTGGCTGGACTCCTGGGAGGGAGGAGGACAGGAGGACTTCAGCAACAGCCGCTCCCTGAGCAAGGGCGTTAGCGTGGCTGATGTGAGGAGAGATGCTTTGCAGTCAGGTTCTTCACACAGGAGCCGTGGGCCAGATCTGCAGCCGTGGCTGAATGGGCCCGGGCCCACGAAAGGCCACGCATGAAGTTTCCATCAGGCGGTGCCTGTGCCAGCCCCCAGCATTCACCACCAGCCACACCAGCCACACCAGCGCAGAGCTCCCCAGGGACCGGGCTGGCCCTCAGCAATGCCTCCGGGGCACACATGGCCGCCTCAGCCTTAGCCCCTTGCCATGGCGCCTGGGGAGAACGTCTGGTCCTGCCTGGCAGTGCAGCTGGGGGAGGCCTCGCGGAGCTGAGAGCAGCTCTTGGCCTGCAGGTGCTTTGCCCAGGGGCTGCGCTGGGCCCCAGCACAGGGGGCTCAGGTCGCCCGGAGGCATCAGCCTGTCAGGGAGAAGCCGTGCTGGGCTGCAGAGCCCAGAAGCCATCCCCACGAGAGCGCAGGGGCGTGAGGAGGGGAACAGCCCTGCCCAAGTGCGGCCACAGGGCTGGGCTGATGGGCAGTTGCCCTTGCAGAGGGCCCAGCAGTGGGGCTCAGGCTCCCACAGCAGCCTTACATCATCAAAGAGCGGCAGGAGCTTCTCCACCAGCTGCAGAGCGGTCAGGCTGGCCTCCTCCCTCGTCATATGACCCAGCACATTTCTGAAGACCAGCAGGGCCTTCATCTTGTTGTCTGTGTTGGCATTCTCCTGGGTCTCCATGATGTCCGGCAGCAGGACCGGCATTTTTCTTGCCTGTAGGAAGCACAGAATTTTCTTCTTGTGAAGCGGCGAAAGACCAGCCGGGCAGAAATGCTCTGGCCACTAAGCACCAGCCTCCCGTCCGCCTTCCTGGCAGGTGGCACAGGACTCCCAAACCAAAGGGGCGGAAGGCTTGGTAACTCTCTGGGCCTGGAAAGCTCCCCAGGCAGCCACCACCAGGCCCCTCCATGGCAGCGCTCTGCAGACCCCCACGGCTCGCGCACCGCAGGGTGCGGGCAAGGGCAGCCATCTCCAAGCTGGCAATGAGCAGGCTGTGACCCCTTCATGACAGAGGCCCACTGCCCCAGCCCCAGAGTCAGCCCGTAGCACCAGCTGTACCCTGGGCTCTGGCTCATCCCCTCTCTCAGCAGAACACTTCTTCTGGGGACAGTGCTCCCTCGACTGAGGCAGCTTGGTGCTGGCTGCCTCGGTGCGGAGCAAAACTCCTGCCTGGCACCACGGGGATGTGCCAGGAGCGAGAGCTCCTGCAGGTGGGTGAGGGAGCCTTTCTCCTTGCACTGCAGCGGCAAGCTCCGAGCCTGAAGGAGCCTGGGGCCCGTGAAGGGGACAGCGAGGGCATTTGGAGCCGTCACTCCACCTCCTGACTCCCAGCCCAGGCCAAGCCACCGCGTTACCCACTGCCCCAGCCCCAGGCTGCCAACATGGCTTCAGTTGGCTAGGCCCCGCTCACCGTCTCACATCTCTTGACTCTTGGATTCCTTCTTAGAGTTGTGGCAGGTAGCAAGCTGCTTCAGGAGTCTATCGCGGGGATGGATACCTGCCTTTGTTAACACTGAAGCCATGGCTTTTCCTCACCTCGTTCCTGTTTGCTGAACTGGTACGTAGGTCTGGTCATTTGGGAAACCAAGCTGCAGCTGGATGGCCATTCACAGACAGGCTCCAATCCAGAGGGTGAAGGATCTGAATGTCCGGATGCCACAAACCTGTCTCCAGGGAGCTCCTTAAAGCAAAAGAGGGAAAAAGCCCCACCGTGGTGGGGAACGTCAGAAGAAGTCAAGTCGTATGTTACATTTTAGTACTCAACCAGCTTAAAATCTCACGTGTCACCTCTCCTTAGGCATAAACGGCTTCCTGAGCAGAATGGGACCTTGTTTTCCTGCTCACGTCTTTGCCCTTAAGAAAATGGCTTAGTGTTTTAGCACCACATGTTTGACTGTCACCAGCCATGATTTCTAAACAAGCAGAGGGATAACTTAGAGGGTATTAACATTATCAAGTAGCTGAGGCATTACTTAGTAAAACGCACTTTTCCTGGACAGGTACAAATACGTACAGCCATTTGCAGTCCTCAGAGCATCTAACCTCGCAGAAAGTCTTGCCTCTCATGTTAGCTCAGGTAGGTTTTCGATCCGTTCAGGTTTTTGCCAGGGAGGTGGGGGGGTGGGGTGGGTTATAAACCCCCCCCAATACCTTAAAAGCACTAAACTTTTCCTCATTTCCAAACGCGGGAGGGGACAGGCGGTGGAAGGGGGGGGGGGGGGGGGGAAGGGAGCAACCAACGTGCAGTCTTAGTTTGTGAAATTCACACCATTTAAATCATAGAATGTCCTGAGTCGGAAGGGACCCACAAGGATCATCGAGTCCAACTGCTGTCCCTGCACAGGACAACCCCCAAATTCACACCATATATCTGAGGGCGTTGTCCAAATGCTTCTTGAATATTGTCAGGCAGAAAGAAGACTTAGCAGAAGAGACATGAGGAATCTGTGAAGGTATACTGTTTGAATACAGCCTACTGTCAAAGGTGCGGCACCATCCACTTTTCACAGGTCAGTGGAGGCTTCTCCCTCAGTAGCATATGGATGTCAGGGCCGAAGGAAACGGAAAACTTCATCTCCTCCTCTAGATACAGCCAAGAAAGACAGAAGCAGCATCTACCAGCCACCAGCGCCTTCTAAAACAGTACTTAACACAAAGACAGACTAAATATATTCTCAGCCTAGCAGAGGTGCGAGTTAGATAGCATTTTTTTCTCTTCTAACATTTTTGTGGACATCCATTCTTCTAATACGAAGACCATGTTTCACCGCGGAGCTCACTTGGAAAGAGCTATTCATGCCAAATCAAATAGCTTAAAAAGAGTGGGAGCAGAACGTCTATGACATTTCACTTTTACACCCACAAAATTAGCCAAGAGACAAGGAAAAATTAAAACCCTGCAGCTGCGAGTACTGTCTTAGGCAGGGTCTCTGTGACTATTACGCCTTTACGCCAGGCAAAGAGTGCGCCGGGACTTGTAAGCTACATCAGTCGCACGTTGCAACAAGCAACTCTCCTGTTAATCGCATGCTGAATTCAACAAAAAAAAATCAGCGGAAACCCCACCAAACCCACAGAAACCAAACACAGTTGGTTCTCTGCTCTCTTTGGAGCCCACACAAGTCGGTCACCACAGCCCTGGCCGAGAGACTGTCCATAACAGAGCTCGGTTCTGCCCAAGGCATTTTCGACGCCCTCTGTCCTAACCAGAAGAAGCAGAAGCAGTTCCCCAACCACCACAATGTCTCCAAAATGAAAACCGTCGGGGGAACGTACCATCGGGCAATGCCTGCAGCTCACAGGCTTCATCCTTCTGCTGCAAGAGCCGAGGACAGCCTGGGGAAAACGCCGGTGTCAGAGGGTACAGCCTGCAGCCCTCCAGCTACACCCATCCCCACAGCCCAGGCCGCGCTGCTCCAGAGAGCGCAGGCTCAGAAACCTCCTCCAGGGCCGGAGGCAGCGGCCACGTTCCTGAGCCCAAGGCCCAGGGGCTACCACCAGATCAAACCTGTCACTCTCTCAAACCCCTCGCGCCTCACGTTGGGTCCCACGATGGTCCGGGGCTGATGCAGGCTGCTGGAGCCTGGTGACCGAGGCCGGGAGACAACTGTCCTGCCAAACCTCTCCCAGGCCCAGACCCCCCAGCACTGGCCCGGTCCTGGCCCGGTCAGGCACTGCCCCAGTGGCAAGACACCCCCCACATGGGCAAATCACGCCCAGGGGCAGATACCCCGGCCATGGGCAAACCTTCCCCCCAGGGCAAATGCCCCCACCCCAGGTGCAGCTCCCCCACCCAGGCACAGATACTCCCCAGGGACAGATACCCCTGGGGGCAGAGATCCCCACCCCATGTGTAGCACCTATTTACCGTCTTTCTCTCAAACCACAAGTTTTCTCACTTTAACCTGTATCTTTAACCTGTATCCCAGGGCGCTGGGTGTGGAGCAGGGCTCTGCTGCCTGCAGCCGAGAGCCCCGCTTAGGGCAGAGCCCGGCACCAGGCAGGCTGGCAGCAGGGAGGGGACCCCCAGCCCAGCCCCGGAGAGCGGAGAGGTTCCAAGGGACGTGCGGGGACGGCCTGGGCTTGGCCCCAGAGAGGGGAGCTGCTGGCCAGGGGTGGTGAGGAGCTCTCTCCTGCTGGGCATTTGATGGCCTCCCTCCTCCCAGCCCTTGGGGAGGTGACTGTGGGGAGCCTGGCTGATGGCACCGGGCACGGCCTGGCCCTGTCCTGTGGACGCCATGCTCTGCTCAGCCCTGGCAGCTGCTGGGGTAACGGCGGGATTTGGGGTCTGGCCAATGCTGTCGCACTGGCGAGTGGGCCGTGTCAGGGGCAGAGGCCAAAGGGCTGGGAGCCCAGCGGAGGTGGCACAGGGTGCCCCTGGGGGCACAGCTCTTCCCTCTCCACAGGAAAACTTCTCCCCCGGCTCCCGGACAAGGATGTGCAAGCCCAGAGCATGCCAGAGGTGGCCGCGTCTGAACACCACGATGAAAGCTCCAGGTTTTGCAGTCCAGCAGGGCAGCTGGGGCCTTGTGGCAAGGACACCCTGCCTCAGTGTGTGCTGTGCTGCCGTGGGCTGCTGCAAAGCTTGGGCATCAGGCAGCTCTCAGGGCAGTCCTGGGTCCTTCGGGGTCCACCTTTTGCCCTCGGCCTCCCCAGAGAAAAGGCTTCCACCGGAGGTGAACAAACAGGACTTCTTCGGGGGGAAAGCCCAACAGAGGGCTGGAATTCTAAAACCATGATGGGGCCAGGGTGTGCTGAGGGGTGAGCTGTCCTGCACACAGTGGCAGAGGCCCAGAACAACGCTGTTTGCTCAGCACGCTCAGGGTGCTTCCCGTGTGAAGGACACCACGGCCTTGGGCTTGTGCTTTCAGCACACCACCTTTAATCCAACAGAGCCATTTTCTTGGAGAGAGCTTCACTTCTGCCCGGCTTTGCAGGGCCAGCAGCAGAGCGCCCACAGGGCCCATCCCCGTTTTGGCTTCTTCCTGGGAGTTCTCAGGATCAGCACGGTCTGAATTGCCAGGGACGAGACCGAGAGGTCGTCATCTTTCTCCAAACGCTGGAGGGCTGCAAGAGGAGGAAAGAGAACAGAGCTGAAACCCACCGATCTGCAGAGACCCCCGCAACGCATCCCTTCCGGACCATGCCAGCTCCACCCATCCCTTTCCCTGGCCAGGAGAGCAGGTGGGACAAAGGCATCAGCGGGAAGCTGCTGCTCAGGAGCGCCCCAAATGCCCCTGAGATGTTCCTCTGCCCTTGAAGCGCTTCCCTGCAGCAGGGCAAGGCATGGCAGCACCCTGCCCAGGCTGGGGCCCCTGCCCCACCAGCCCCGCCACGCACAGCACTGCCCCTGCTCACCGTTGCAGATCTCAGCCAGCTTCTCCTCGCTTTGGTCCCTCCGGTGCCGCGCAGCGAGCCCTAGGCACAGAGCTGTGTCAGACCTCCCGCTCCCCAGCGTGCTCCCAGCAGCACAGCTCCCGGCTCTACGGGTTTGGCTGCACACCCTCCTCCCCCTCAGCAGGGTGACCCCAGGAAGGACAGTACCCGAGGCGGGCCGGGACTGAGCAAGGCGGCCACCAAGCCCACCTGCATGGGCAGGGCTGGGAGAGGGAGGCCCAGAGCCCCTGGCTGCCCAGGCCCTGCATGGGGCAGCCAGGGCTCTGGCAGCCACAGGGCTGCCCCTTGCTGCCAGTGCAGCGGCTGGGACTGGGGCCACGCTGCCAAAAGAGGGACCCCAGGGGCTGTGGCTCACCAATGAACCTCACGGCTGCCTCTCGCAAGGGGACCTGAGCATCCTTCAGGTATGGCAGGCTCTGACTCAGATAGTCTTCAACTCTGCTCCTGTCCTGCACCAGCTGGAGAGAGCACAAGGGCATGGGGCTGGCACAGGCCCTCCCCAGTTACCCGGACGGGTCCCTCCTCCCAGCACCCCTGGTCCCCCTCCCACCTCAGGCCATTCCCATGTCCCAGCCAGGAGCCCTGTGGGGCTGGGGTTCAGAGAGAGCCGCAGGCAGAGGCAGGTCTGGAGGTCCTGAGCGCCCTCTGTCCCACTGCCAGGGCCTGGCTGGGCTAGGGTCTCGTTTGACATCTTGAGGGTGGGGAGGGGAGAGGGGCCTGGAGAAGAGCCCTTGGGGGGGCTCTGTGCCTGGGGGCAGGGAAGGCGGGTGCAGCTCCAGGCTGCGGGCTCTGGGCTGGAGCAGGGCAGGCCAGGCACAGCTGCACAGGGGCACCCCTTGTCCAGCCCGGGCCCTGGGCCTGGGGGTTGTCCTCACCAAGCACTCCCCAATTCTCCAGGTCTGCTCTGTCTGCGTCAGGTGCTTGAGCTGCCTCCACTTCAGCAGCTTTGCAGCGACAAGGAGGGCTTCCTGAGAGGCCTGCAGAGGGGGACAGGGATTGGGGGGATTGGGGCTCAAAGCCCTGGCCTCCAACACCTGCAGGGGCAGGAGTGCAGGGAGCAGGGATGGGAGGGGACCCCACATCTCCGTCCTCTGCAGCAATGGTGGGACTGGGGCAGGGATGGAGGGCAGCTCTGCCCTGTCCTCTGACTCGGGCAGTTGGAGCCTGGGGTGAGACAGACGCCAAGAGGCCAACTGCCAGCAGCCCTTGCCCCTCCCTGATGCCCAGCCCACCCCTGTGCTGGCAGCACGCCCTTCCCCGCATCACTGGTCACGTTTGAAATCTGTACCTTGGCCACGCTCTCGCTCTGGTCACTCATGCGGAAGAAGAGTAGGAGCAGGCTTCTGCGCACGTTCTCCTTCACCTGCCGCTTGTGGCTCCCCACCACCATCTGCAGCACCTCTTTGAAGAGGCAGATGGAGAGCTCTCGCAGCTGGCTGGACTCCTGGGAGGGAGGAGGACAGGAGGACTTCAGCAACAGCCGCTCCCTGAGCAAGGGCGTTAGCGTGGCTGATGTGAGGAGAGATGCTTTGCAGTCAGGTTCTTCACACAGGAGCCGTGGGCCAGATCTGCAGCCGTGGCTGAATGGGCCCGGGCCCACGAAAGGCCACGCATGAAGTTTCCATCAGGCGGTGCCTGTGCCAGCCCCCAGCATTCACCACCAGCCACACCAGCCACACCAGCGCAGAGCTCCCCAGGGACCGGGCTGGCCCTCAGCAATGCCTCCGGGGCACACATGGCCGCCTCAGCCTTAGCCCCTTGCCATGGCGCCTGGGGAGAACGTCTGGTCCTGCCTGGCAGCGCAGCTGGGGGAGGCCTCGCGGAGCTGAGAGCAGCTCTTGGCCTGCAGGTGCTTTGCCCAGGGGCTGCGCTGGGCCCCAGCACAGGGGGCTCAGGTCGCCCGGAGGCATCAGCCTGTCAGGGAGAAGCCGTGCTGGGCTGCAGAGCCCAGAAGCCATCCCCACGAGAGCGCAGGGGCGTGAGGAGGGGAACAGCCCTGCCCAAGTGCGGCCACAGGGCTGGGCTGATGGGCAGTTGCCCTTGCAGAGGGCCCAGCAGTGGGGCTCAGGCTCCCACAGCAGCCTTACATCATCAAAGAGCGGCAGGAGCTTCTCCACCAGCTGCAGAGCGGTCAGGCTGGCCTCCTCCCTCGTCATATGACCCAGCACATTTCTGAAGACCAGCAGGGCCTTCATCTTGTTGTCTGTGTTGGCATTCTCCTGGGTCTCCATGATGTCCGGCAGCAGGACCGGCATTTTTCTTGCCTGTAGGAAGCACAGAATTTTCTTCTTGTGAAGCGGCGAAAGACCAGCCGGGCAGAAATGCTCTGGCCACTAAGCACCAGCCTCCCGTCCGCCTTCCTGGCAGGTGGCACAGGACTCCCAAACCAAAGGGGCGGAAGGCTTGGTAACTCTCTGGGCCTGGAAAGCTCCCCAGGCAGCCACCACCAGGCCCCTCCATGGCAGCGCTCTGCAGACCCCCACGGCTCGCGCACCGCAGGGTGCGGGCAAGGGCAGCCATCTCCAAGCTGGCAATGAGCAGGCTGTGACCCCTTCATGACAGAGGCCCACTGCCCCAGCCCCAGAGTCAGCCCGTAGCATCAGCTGTACCCTGGGCTCTGGCTCATCCCCTCTCTCAGCAGAACACTTCTTCTGGGGACAGTGCTCCCTCGACTGAGGCAGCTTGGTGCTGGCTGCCTCGGTGCGGAGCAAAACTCCTGCCTGGCACCACGGGGATGTGCCAGGAGCGAGAGCTCCTGCAGGTGGGTGAGGGAGCCTTTCTCCTTGCACTGCAGCGGCAAGCTCCGAGCCTGAAGGAGCCTGGGGCCCGTGAAGGGGACAGCGAGGGCATTTGGAGCCGTCACTCCACCTCCTGACTCCCAGCCCAGGCCAAGCCACCGCGTTACCCACTGCCCCAGCCCCAGGCTGCCAACATGGCTTCAGTTGGCTAGGCCCCGCTCACCGTCTCACATCTCTTGACTCTTGGATTCCTTCTTAGAGTTGTGGCAGGTAGCAAGCTGCTTCAGGAGTCTATCGCGGGGATGGATACCTGCCTTTGTTAACACTGAAGCCATGGCTTTTCCTCACCTCGTTCCTGTTTGCTGAACTGGTACGTAGGTCTGGTCATTTGGGAAACCAAGCTGCAGCTGGATGGCCATTCACAGACAGGCTCCAATCCAGAGGGTGAAGGATCTGAATGTCCGGATGCCACAAACCTGTCTCCAGGGAGCTCCTTAAAGCAAAAGAGGGAAAAAGCCCCACCGTGGTGGGGAACGTCAGAAGAAGTCAAGTCGTATGTTACATTTTAGTACTCAACCAGCTTAAAATCTCACGTGTCACCTCTCCTTAGGCATAAACGGCTTCCTGAGCAGAATGGGACCTTGTTTTCCTGCTCACGTCTTTGCCCTTAAGAAAATGGCTTAGTGTTTTAGCACCACATGTTTGACTGTCACCAGCCATGATTTCTAAACAAGCAGAGGGATAACTTAGAGGGTATTAACATTATCAAGTAGCTGAGGCATTACTTAGTAAAACGCACTTTTCCTGGACAGGTACAAATACGTACAGCCATTTGCAGTCCTCAGAGCATCTAACCTCGCAGAAAGTCTTGCCTCTCATGTTAGCTCAGGTAGGTTTTCGATCCGTTCAGGTTTTTGCCAGGGAGGTGGGGGGGTGGGGTGGGTTATAAACCCCCCCCAATACCTTAAAAGCACTAAACTTTTCCTCATTTCCAAACGCGGGAGGGGACAGGCGGTGGAAGGGGGGGGGGGGGGGGGAAGGGAGCAACCAACGTGCAGTCTTAGTTTGTGAAATTCACACCATTTAAATCATAGAATGTCCTGAGTCGGAAGGGACCCACAAGGATCATCGAGTCCAACTGCTGTCCCTGCACAGGACAACCCCCAAATTCACACCATATATCTGAGGGCGTTGTCCAAATGCTTCTTGAATATTGTCAGGCAGAAAGAAGACTTAGCAGAAGAGACATGAGGAATCTGTGAAGGTATACTGTTTGAATACAGCCTACTGTCAAAGGTGCGGCACCATCCACTTTTCACAGGTCAGTGGAGGCTTCTCCCTCAGTAGCATATGGATGTCAGGGCCGATGGAAACGGAAAACTTCATCTCCTCCTCTAGATACAGCCAAGAAAGACAGAAGCAGCATCTACCAGCCACCAGCGCCTTCTAAAACAGTACTTAACACAAAGACAGACTAAATATATTCTCAGCCTAGCAGAGGTGCGAGTTAGATAGCATTTTTTTCTCTTCTAACATTTTTGTGGACATCCATTCTTCTAATACGAAGACCATGTTTCACCGCGGAGCTCACTTGGAAAGAGCTATTCATGCCAAATCAAATAGCTTAAAAAGAGTGGGAGCAGAACGTCTATGACATTTCACTTTTACACCCACAAAATTAGCCAAGAGACAAGGAAAAATTAAAACCCTGCAGCTGCGAGTACTGTCTTAGGCAGGGTCTCTGTGACTATTACGCCTTTACGCCAGGCAAAGAGTGCGCCGGGACTTGTAAGCTACATCAGTCGCACGTTGCAACAAGCAACTCTCCTGTTAATCGCATGCTGAATTCAACAAAAAAAAATCAGCGGAAACCCCACCAAACCCACAGAAACCAAACACAGTTGGTTCTCTGCTCTCTTTGGAGCCCACACAAGTCGGTCACCACAGCCCTGGCCGAGAGACTGTCCATAACAGAGCTCGGTTCTGCCCAAGGCATTTTCGACGCCCTCTGTCCTAACCAGAAGAAGCAGAAGCAGTTCCCCAACCACCACAATGTCTCCAAAATGAAAACCGTCGGGGGAACGTACCATCGGGCAATGCCTGCAGCTCACAGGCTTCATCCTTCTGCTGCAAGAGCCGAGGACAGCCTGGGGAAAACGCCGGTGTCAGAGGGTGCAGCCTGCAGCCCTCCAGCTACACCCATCCCCACAGCCCAGGCCGCGCTGCTCCAGAGAGCGCAGGCTCAGAAACCTCCTCCAGGGCCGGAGGCAGCGGCCACGTTCCTGAGCCCAAGGCCCAGGGGCTACCACCAGATCAAACCTGTCACTCTCTCAAACCCCTCGCGCCTCACGTTGGGTCCCACGATGGTCCGGGGCTGATGCAGGCTGCTGGAGCCTGGTGACCGAGGCCGGGAGACAACTGTCCTGCCAAACCTCTCCCAGGCCCAGACCCCCCAGCACTGGCCCGGTCCTGGCCCGGTCAGGCACTGCCCCAGTGGCAAGACACCCCCCACATGGGCAAATCACGCCCAGGGGCAGATACCCCGGCCATGGGCAAACCTTCCCCCCAGGGCAAATGCCCCCACCCCAGGTGCAGCTCCCCCACCCAGGCACAGATACTCCCCAGGGACAGATACCCCTGGGGGCAGAGATCCCCACCCCATGTGTAGCACCTATTTACCGTCTTTCTCTCAAACCACAAGTTTTCTCACTTTAACCTGTATCTTTAACCTGTATCCCAGGGCGCTGGGTGTGGAGCAGGGCTCTGCTGCCTGCAGCCGAGAGCCCCGCTTAGGGCAGAGCCCGGCACCAGGCAGGCTGGCAGCAGGGAGGGGACCCCCAGCCCAGCCCCGGAGAGCGGAGAGGTTCCAAGGGACGTGCGGGGACGGCCTGGGCTTGGCCCCAGAGAGGGGAGCTGCTGGCCAGGGGTGGTGAGGAGCTCTCTCCTGCTGGGCATTTGATGGCCTCCCTCCTCCCAGCCCTTGGGGAGGTGACTGTGGGGAGCCTGGCTGATGGCACCGGGCACGGCCTGGCCCTGTCCTGTGGACGCCATGCTCTGCTCAGCCCTGGCAGCTGCTGGGGTAACGGCGGGATTTGGGGTCTGGCCAATGCTGTCGCACTGGCGAGTGGGCCGTGTCAGGGGCAGAGGCCAAAGGGCTGGGAGCCCAGCGGAGGTGGCACAGGGTGCCCCTGGGGGCACAGCTCTTCCCTCTCCACAGGAAAACTTCTCCCCCGGCTCCCGGACAAGGATGTGCAAGCCCAGAGCATGCCAGAGGTGGCCGCGTCTGAACACCACGATGAAAGCTCCAGGTTTTGCAGTCCAGCAGGGCAGCTGGGGCCTTGTGGCAAGGACACCCTGCCTCAGTGTGTGCTGTGCTGCCGTGGGCTGCTGCAAAGCTTGGGCATCAGGCAGCTCTCAGGGCAGTCCTGGGTCCTTCGGGGTCCACCTTTTGCCCTCGGCCTCCCCAGAGAAAAGGCTTCCACCGGAGGTGAACAAACAGGACTTCTTCGGGGGGAAAGCCCAACAGAGGGCTGGAATTCTAAAACCATGATGGGGCCAGGGTGTGCTGAGGGGTGAGCTGTCCTGCACACAGTGGCAGAGGCCCAGAACAACGCTGTTTGCTCAGCACGCTCAGGGTGCTTCCCGTGTGAAGGACACCACGGCCTTGGGCTTGTGCTTTCAGCACACCACCTTTAATCCAACAGAGCCATTTTCTTGGAGAGAGCTTCACTTCTGCCCGGCTTTGCAGGGCCAGCAGCAGAGCGCCCACAGGGCCCATCCCCGTTTTGGCTTCTTCCTGGGAGTTCTCAGGATCAGCACGGTCTGAATTGCCAGGGACGAGACCGAGAGGTCGTCATCTTTCTCCAAACGCTGGAGGGCTGCAAGAGGAGGAAAGAGAACAGAGCTGAAACCCACCGATCTGCAGAGACCCCCGCAACGCATCCCTTCCGGACCATGCCAGCTCCACCCATCCCTTTCCCTGGCCAGGAGAGCAGGTGGGACAAAGGCATCAGCGGGAAGCTGCTGCTCAGGAGCGCCCCAAATGCCCCTGAGATGTTCCTCTGCCCTTGAAGCGCTTCCCTGCAGCAGGGCAAGGCATGGCAGCACCCTGCCCAGGCTGGGGCCCCTGCCCCACCAGCCCCGCCACGCACAGCACTGCCCCTGCTCACCGTTGCAGATCTCAGCCAGCTTCTCCTCGCTTTGGTCCCTCCGGTGCCGCGCAGCGAGCCCTAGGCACAGAGCTGTGTCAGACCTCCCGCTCCCCAGCGTGCTCCCAGCAGCACAGCTCCCGGCTCTACGGGTTTGGCTGCACACCCTCCTCCCCCTCAGCAGGGTGACCCCAGGAAGGACAGTACCCGAGGCGGGCCGGGACTGAGCAAGGCGGCCACCAAGCCCACCTGCATGGGCAGGGCTGGGAGAGGGAGGCCCAGAGCCCCTGGCTGCCCAGGCCCTGCATGGGGCAGCCAGGGCTCTGGCAGCCACAGGGCTGCCCCTTGCTGCCAGTGCAGCGGCTGGGACTGGGGCCACGCTGCCAAAAGAGGGACCCCAGGGGCTGTGGCTCACCAATGAACCTCACGGCTGCCTCTCGCAAGGGGACCTGAGCATCCTTCAGGTATGGCAGGCTCTGACTCAGATAGTCTTCAACTCTGCTCCTGTCCTGCACCAGCTGGAGAGAGCACAAGGGCATGGGGCTGGCACAGGCCCTCCCCAGTTACCCGGACGGGTCCCTCCTCCCAGCACCCCTGGTCCCCCTCCCACCTCAGGCCATTCCCATGTCCCAGCCAGGAGCCCTGTGGGGCTGGGGTTCAGAGAGAGCCGCAGGCAGAGGCAGGTCTGGAGGTCCTGAGCGCCCTCTGTCCCACTGCCAGGGCCTGGCTGGGCTAGGGTCTCGTTTGACATCTTGAGGGTGGGGAGGGGAGAGGGGCCTGGAGAAGAGCCCTTGGGGGGGCTCTGTGCCTGGGGGCAGGGAAGGCGGGTGCAGCTCCAGGCTGCGGGCTCTGGGCTGGAGCAGGGCAGGCCAGGCACAGCTGCACAGGGGCACCCCTTGTCCAGCCCGGGCCCTGGGCCTGGGGGTTGTCCTCACCAAGCACTCCCCAATTCTCCAGGTCTGCTCTGTCTGCGTCAGGTGCTTGAGCTGCCTCCACTTCAGCAGCTTTGCAGCGACAAGGAGGGCTTCCTGAGAGGCCTGCAGAGGGGGACAGGGATTGGGGGGATTGGGGCTCAAAGCCCTGGCCTCCAACACCTGCAGGGGCAGGAGTGCAGGGAGCAGGGATGGGAGGGGACCCCACATCTCCGTCCTCTGCAGCAATGGTGGGACTGGGGCAGGGATGGAGGGCAGCTCTGCCCTGTCCTCTGACTCGGGCAGTTGGAGCCTGGGGTGAGACAGACGCCAAGAGGCCAACTGCCAGCAGCCCTTGCCCCTCCCTGATGCCCAGCCCACCCCTGTGCTGGCAGCACGCCCTTCCCCGCATCACTGGTCACGTTTGAAATCTGTACCTTGGCCACGCTCTCGCTCTGGTCACTCATGCGGAAGAAGAGTAGGAGCAGGCTTCTGCGCACGTTCTCCTTCACCTGCCGCTTGTGGCTCCCCACCACCATCTGCAGCACCTCTTTGAAGAGGCAGATGGAGAGCTCTCGCAGCTGGCTGGACTCCTGGGAGGGAGGAGGACAGGAGGACTTCAGCAACAGCCGCTCCCTGAGCAAGGGCGTTAGCGTGGCTGATGTGAGGAGAGATGCTTTGCAGTCAGGTTCTTCACACAGGAGCCGTGGGCCAGATCTGCAGCCGTGGCTGAATGGGCCCGGGCCCACGAAAGGCCACGCATGAACTTTCCATCAGGCGGTGCCTGTGCCAGCCCCCAGCATTCACCACCAGCCACACCAGCCACACCAGCGCAGAGCTCCCCAGGGACCGGGCTGGCCCTCAGCAATGCCTCCGGGGCACACATGGCCGCCTCAGCCTTAGCCCCTTGCCATGGCGCCTGGGGAGAACGTCTGGTCCTGCCTGGCAGTGCAGCTGGGGGAGGCCTCGCGGAGCTGAGAGCAGCTCTTGGCCTGCAGGTGCTTTGCCCAGGGGCTGCGCTGGGCCCCAGCACAGGGGGCTCAGGTCGCCCGGAGGCATCAGCCTGTCAGGGAGAAGCCGTGCTGGGCTGCAGAGCCCAGAAGCCATCCCCACGAGAGCGCAGGGGCGTGAGGAGGGGAACAGCCCTGCCCAAGTGCGGCCACAGGGCTGGGCTGATGGGCAGTTGCCCTTGCAGAGGGCCCAGCAGTGGGGCTCAGGCTCCCACAGCAGCCTTACATCATCAAAGAGCGGCAGGAGCTTCTCCACCAGCTGCAGAGCGGTCAGGCTGGCCTCCTCCCTCGTCATATGACCCAGCACATTTCTGAAGACCAGCAGGGCCTTCATCTTGTTGTCTGTGTTGGCATTCTCCTGGGTCTCCATGATGTCCGGCAGCAGGACCGGCATTTTTCTTGCCTGTAGGAAGCACAGAATTTTCTTCTTGTGAAGCGGCGAAAGACCAGCCGGGCAGAAATGCTCTGGCCACTAAGCACCAGCCTCCCGTCCGCCTTCCTGGCAGGTGGCACAGGACTCCCAAACCAAAGGGGCGGAAGGCTTGGTAACTCTCTGGGCCTGGAAAGCTCCCCAGGCAGCCACCACCAGGCCCCTCCATGGCAGCGCTCTGCAGACCCCCACGGCTCGCGCACCGCAGGGTGCGGGCAAGGGCAGCCATCTCCAAGCTGGCAATGAGCAGGCTGTGACCCCTTCATGACAGAGGCCCACTGCCCCAGCCCCAGAGTCAGCCCGTAGCATCAGCTGTACCCTGGGCTCTGGCTCATCCCCTCTCTCAGCAGAACACTTCTTCTGGGGACAGTGCTCCCTCGACTGAGGCAGCTTGGTGCTGGCTGCCTCGGTGCGGAGCAAAACTCCTGCCTGGCACCACGGGGATGTGCCAGGAGCGAGAGCTCCTGCAGGTGGGTGAGGGAGCCTTTCTCCTTGCACTGCAGCGGCAAGCTCCGAGCCTGAAGGAGCCTGGGGCCCGTGAAGGGGACAGCGAGGGCATTTGGAGCCGTCACTCCACCTCCTGACTCCCAGCCCAGGCCAAGCCACCGCGTTACCCACTGCCCCAGCCCCAGGCTGCCAACATGGCTTCAGTTGGCTAGGCCCCGCTCACCGTCTCGGGTCTCTGCGACAGCATGATGAAGCCTCTGATCACCAGTGAGAGCAACACCAGGCTTGGCCGCCTCAGGTACCTCTGGACTTTGTAGAGGCCAGCAAACTCCTCTGATTCAATGTCGCTAGAGGCCAGCAGCTGAAAGAAAGGCGGCAGTGAGAGACTGGCAGAGCCCGCAGGGCTCCGGGCTCCGTGTGGCTCCTGGTTCCCACTGGCAGCTCAGGGCAAGGGCACCGGGGCCAGACAGCCTGTCCCGGGGGCAGCTCTGACTGTGGAGGGCCGCTTAGTGCCCCCGTGCCCTGCACCTCGCTGCACACCACTACACAGTCATCTGTGCCGGCTCCTCCTGTCCTCTGAGCATCGGCGCCTCTGAGGCGCGATCCAACAGCAAGAGCGGGTACAAGGGAGGCACGACAGGCGAGTGGTGACGAGTGTCTCCTGCCCCCAACCTTGCAGCCCGCTCAGCCTGTGCAGAGGCCATGTCTCTGCTCCTGACCGAGCCCTTGCCGTGCCCCAGGCTTCCAGTCTGCAGAGCAGGGGAGGGGGGTGCAGGCAGGGGGGAAGCAGGGCGCTGTCTGGGCAGGCAGGGGCTGCTTGGGCTTCGTGTTTGTGCACCAGGGCCCAAGCCGCGTGCGGTGGCCCTGCATGGCTGGCATAGGGGCAGCTGGTGCTGGGCAGGTCCCTGCTGGCCCTAAGGGGCTGTGTCCCTATGTCCTGGAGAAGGTGACTGTTTGGGGCAGATGGGAGGGGACAGAGCCATCCATGCCTGTTTTCCTGGAGAGGCAGGCACAGCCCTGAGGGTGAGCAAGGATTGCTCTGGTCACTCACAGCCAAGTGATGGATGCAGGCGTCCTCTGTGCTGGAGCTGAACACCCTGCGCAGCCGCTGGTCCTGGAGCTGGCTGAGCAGCTCCCTCAAGACCTTCTTCAGGGTGTGGGGCTGGGAAAGCATCACGTCCCACATGGCCAGAGCAGCACTGCAGGCCCAGAGCACTCTGTCAGCAGGGCTGCCTCGGCCACCACACTGTGCCCAGGCCAGCCCCGCAGGACCCAGGCTGTCCTGCAGCCCTGGCCCTTCCTGAGCCCTCATCTGGAGTGCCCGGGTCCCTGCCTGGGCAAGGAAGAGGGGGCTGAGGCAGTGTTCCCCATGGGGCAGTGAGGAACCTTGTGGTGGGGTTCTGGGCTGCCTTGGCCAGCTTTGGCTACTGCGCGCCTGGCCAATCCACCAGTGCTAGAAAGCGTAGTGGGGTTGAGAGCCCTGTTCCTCGAGGGTGTCCCGCAGCTGCCTATGGGTCTGGCAGCCAGAAAGTCTCCAGGCCCTCTCCCCACATGGCACAAGCCCCCGGGGGCTGCTGGGCTCAGTACCTGTCACATGACGGAGAGAGCTTCAAGAGGCTCGTGACCACTTCCCTGGGGCACTGCTCTGTCATCAGGAGAAGCAGCAAGTCCAGGCTCTGCCGGGTGGACACCGTGCAGATGCACGCCATGTTTTCATAGATGCACCTCACAATGTTTGGCACCTGGAGGGCACATAGGTGAGGATGGTGCTGCCACTGGAATGCAGCCATTTCCTCAGCTGCCTCTCAACCTGCTGCCCTTCCCATCCTGCTCTGCTGGCTTCAAATGGCTTCAGGGTGCCTGAGGCACCGGGGTTAGGGAGGGACGGAAGCGGGGGGGTGGAAGGGAGGGAGGAAGGAAGAACACCTGAAAGGGCTCAAGGGCAGGGCAGCCACAGGCCGCTTACCTCTGTCATCCAGGAGGCAGGTTCTCTCATGGCTGCATCCAGGATGCTGCTCGCCTCCTCCTTGTCATAGGTGCTGGAGTCTCTCATGGCCTCAATGGCCACGAGGACAAGGTCTCTCTTCTCAGAAGGCTGCAGGTATTTTCCAAACGCCTACAGAGGAAGGAAGGCAAGGAAGACATGGCACACCGAGTGCCCTGATGGTGCTGCGTAGCTGAGCAGTGAGAGCAGCTCTGGCGAGAGATGGCCCGGCAGTGCTGGCAGCGGTGCCCACAGGAAAGCTGGAAGCAGGGGCTGCAGTCACTGCACGGTGGAGGATGAGAAGAGAGAGGGGGAGGGAGGAGGGTTGGGGTGGTGGGCACAGCGTGCCGGCCCTCCAGAGAACCTGGGCTTGCTGGTGGCCAGGAGGGCTGGAGCTGCTGCTGGGACACTGGAGTGCAGCCCCTTCTAGTCCCTGCTCGGGGACAGCAGCAACCCTCTCACCAGGGACAGTGAGGCCATGCCAGCCCCACTGATTCTGGATCCCTTTGCTCACACAAGTCTCCTGCTGATGCCACGGACAAGAGGCCCAGCAAGGGAGGAGCTCATTACCATTGTAATGTTGCTGGTGCTGGGCGAAGAAAGCCAGGAGGTGTTCTCAGCTGCCTGTTCCCTTTGACGCTGAGGATGCTCTGGATTATCCTCTGGCAGCATCGTGCCTAAACAGGAGGGGAATCACAGACAAGTGGGTAGGACAAAGCGTCTTTACCAACAAGCTTAGCAAATGGTGAAAAAAGCTTTGAACTAGGAATGGCTGAGGAGGGAGGCTCCGACCCACAGTCAGGGGAGGAGGTGGTAGGCAGGGGTATAAAGCAAAGGGTGACGACAGGCGAAGGGAACCAGAGGGACCTCAGGGATGATGAAGAAGGATGAGAGACACCTGCCTCATGCGTATGTGTGCAAACGCTCACGGCCTGGGAAGCTCAAAGGAACTAGAACTCTGCACGCAGTCACACAACTCACACGTTGTTGGAATAACTGAGATGCGAGGGACAGAGAAGCTGGCAGGCTTTCATGGACAGCCTCCAGCAAGAACAAGAACGGTCCGTTGCAACACTCAGGGAAACAAGCAGGCATATGAGAAGATGCCTGTGTGTGGAGCGACGCAGCCCACCACAGCTTCTCTTACATTTTTGCCACAGGATGAACCTGAAGAGGTGATGAAGAGCATCCAAAGCCCCCCAGCTGATCTCCCAGTTCTGGCAAGCACGGCAAAGGATGAGACGCCCCAGCAGCTGTCCCAGGATGGGGATATGGATCTCTGTGTGGCAAGCACGGCTGTCATCGTCTCCTAAATGGGTTCTGCAGACCTGGGCGAGGGAGGCAGGACAGGTAGAAGGGCTGAGGGGCAGCAGCGGCGACCCAAGAGTCTGCCCAGGGAAGGATCCCCGCGGAGTCGGAGCTTTGCAGGGCCCTCTCAAAGCAGCCAGCTGGGCAGCAGGGCAGGGAGAGCTGCTGGGCCTGGGTTCCTGCCATGCTCCTTGGGCAGTCCTGTCCTGCACAGGCCTGGGGGCCAACATGGCTCCTGGCAGAGAGGGAACTGGGGAGAGAAGAGCATGGGGAAAAAGAAAGAAACCAAGACCCTGGCTCCAGGGCAGAGCCTTGCTGAATGCCTCAGTCGCTGCCCAGGCTTGCCTCGCAGGCATCTCTGAGCTGCAGGCTGCTCTGGTGTGCAGGCAAGGGGAGACAGCCTGGCTGGAGGCTGCCTGGCTCCTTACCTCCACTGAGGAGCAGGTGGCCAGCAAATCGCTCAGCCTCCCAATCCTCCCCACAGCCCTCTCACACGCAGCTGCGCTCTGGCAGTTGATGAAGGTCAGCAGCATCTGGGAGGAGAGAAACTGCTCACGTGCCCTGGGAGCTGGTGCCCGCGCCAGCAGAAGCAGCACTGCTGAAGCCCTGGCTGGACTCGCGCAGTCCTTGTGGCCATGCAGGTGGGCAGATGGCACCCCCAGGGCAGCGTCTGCTCCTTTCCGTGCCCTCCCCCACAACACAGCCCTGTGTCCCCTCTCCCATGAAGGCTGGGCTCTTGGGCAGGAGGGGGTCTGCAAGGGGGCAATGGGGATACGGCCCCCTGGGAAGCCAGGCGTACAGAGCTTCAGGGCTGGGCTCCCTGTGCAGGACAGGCAGGTCTCAGTGGTTCTCTGCCCCAGTCAGATCTGGGGAGGAAAGCACGAGGGACGGTGAGGCAGGGGAAGAGCACCACCAGCTGCCACCGCTGCGGTGCCTAAGGAGAGGGCTCAAATGCCTCCCAGTGCTTTGGTGCAAGGAAAGTTCTAGGGACGGAGCAGGCCCAGAAGTGCCATGGGCAAGGCTTTGCCATGACACAGGAGCAGGCGGCAGAGGGGAAGTGACATTGCGTGCAGCCAGGGGACACGGGGCTCCCAGAAGAACAGCCCCTGCCAACCCCACTCTTTGCCAATGCCACACCTCTAAGATTGTCTGCAGCTCCGTGAAGCCGGAGGCAGGAGAGCTGAGCACCAAGGTCTGCAGCATGGTGTCCATGGCATCCAGGGTCTGCAAGGAGGACAAAGGGTTGTGGCAGTCTTTCTGCAGTCCCTCTCAGCCCTGGAGATGGATCTGAAGTCCCCACGCCAAGGACTGGGGGTGAAGGGATGAGGGTGGGAAAGCAAAGCCGAGACCCTGCCCTGCCTTGGCTCTCCGCGTGTCTCTCAGCACACGGTGGCCAGGGAGCAACCCAGAGGGACTAGGGACTCGGGCCGCTCAGCCAGCACTTACCTTAAAGTAGAGAGTTGTGTCCAGGCCCTGCATGTCCATTTTGGGAGGAAGCAAGAAGACACTCCTGAAGCAGGCCTCTAAGAGGCTTTCCTTTTTGCCCTCCAGCACCATCTTCACTTTGCTGCAAAGAGAGAGAGGGGCCTGTCGGACGCTGGTGCTGGGAGCGGTGCCTCGATGCCTTGGGCAGGTGGCCACGCACCTCTGGAGCAGGGGTCCCCGAGAGGGATGGCGGGTGTGCAGGGAGCCCTGCCAGGAGGCACCTCCTCCCTCCCCGACATGGCCTGGGCCAAAGGACAGTCCTGGCAGCAAGCCTCCTGCCTCCCGCTTTGGGGAAGAGCCCAGGCATGGCGGGGAGCTGCAGGATCCCTCTGGCCTCCCCTGTGCCCTCTCAACAAGCTACAGTCAGCGGAGAGCAGAGGCCCTCTGACGGCACTGCTGGAATCTGCCAGCATGGGGGATGCCCTGGGCCACAGGCTGTGGAGACGGGCCAGCCAAACCAGGGGCTGGGCAGCTACCTCAAGGCGGAGATGGCAAGCATTGCTTGCTGCCGCACCGCTGTGTGCAGGTGGTCCCTGGGCTCCTCTTCCAGCAGCACCTGCAGAGCACAACCGGCATGGCACCTGGCAGCCACCAGCAGCCAGTGCCAGCAGACCCAGCACCAGGTGGCGGGGCTGGTGGAGACCCTCTGCCCCCACCCCAGCACTGGCCACCAGAGTCCCCCCTGCCACCCCTGGTGCTGGGGTCTCTGCTGGCAGGGCTTCTCAGCAGCACCCGAGTCCCCTCGGGACACCTCAGTGTCCACGCACGCTTGTCCCTGCCCTCCCCCTGCCCACGTGCTGTCCGCACAGTGTGCCGGTGCCCGGGCACCTTGCCCCCCTGCCCAGACCCGCACCTTGATATTCTCTGCCAGCTCAAATCTGTGGCAGAATGCATTCAGGCCCCGTGACAAACCCTTGCGCCTGGCAGCTTTGCACAGGGTGCTGATGGTCTCTAGGAACTGCATCTTCTGGGCCTCCTCCTGGCAGCGGCGGGACAGAGAGACAAACGGGGAGCGTGAGAAGGTAGACACATGGACAGCAGGACTGGAGCCCTGGGGCTGCAGTGCTGTGCAGGAGACCTGGGGGCAGCAGCTCTGCCCAGCCACCAGCCCCACAGCAGCCCCAGCAGCAGGCAGCAGAGCCGGCGGCCCCGTCAGGAGACACAGGCCCAGCTACCATGCAAATGGCCATGCTTACCTTTTGTGAGCTCTTCAGAAAAGCCTGGATGAGCTCTACGGCTTCTGTTTCCTCTCGGTACAGAGACCACCAGCTGGACACAGCAGCCGGGGCACCTAGTAAAGGAGGAGAGCAGGGAGGGCTGAAGAGAGGGGCTGAAGGCAAATGCGAGGAGACGAAGGAGCTCTGCCCTCCATCCAGCCCTGTGCCCACTCCACTGGCGCAGTCTCCCTTGAAGTGTCTGGCCTGGAGGGTTCCTGGCAGATGGGCTGCAATGTTGGAGCGCAGCGCGGTGCAGAAAGCCACAAGCGCACCGGGCTTAGAAACTCGCTTGCAGACAGGCTGGAAAGGTCCCCGTCCCCCCCCACCGCTGCCTCCTGCCAGGCCAGCTGCCTCTTGCTGCCCATAGCCCGGAGCAGGAGCCCAGTCCCTTCTGCTCTCTGCCGCCCTGGGGGAGGCTGTGCTGGGGCCAGCTCCCAGCCCTGAGCAGCATTCCACCAGTGCCGTGCTCCCTGCCCGTGGGACCCCCACCGCCACTGTGCCGGGGAAACAGGACCCTGGCGTCGATTGGGGTGCAGTCACTGGCCCCAGCCCTGCCCAGCCCGGTGGGGCCCCTCACTTACTTCTCTGCAGCAGCCTGGGCACCTGCTGGGGCCTTGGTGGAGAGCTGCTCTCCTGGGGAGCCCTGTTCTCCTCCCAGGCCACCCTGGGGTGGCTGGGGGGTCTCTCCGCCATCCTGTGGGAAGGAGGAAAAGGGTAGGAGTGGGGAAGGGGGAAGCTTCGGCGAAATGCCTGGGCACCGCGGGGCTGCCGGGGATGGCGGGGAAAGGCGTGGGCTGTGCTCAGGGGCTCCTCGCCAGCTCCACGCTCCCGCCCTGTCCCGTCGCCGTCCTGCCGGACGCTGCGGGGTGGGGGCTGCAGCTGCATTGACCATATGCAGTGCCACAGGGTGTCACAGAGGTGGGTCACAAAGGGCACCACTGTGACCCGCCACCCAGCCTAGGAGGGGCAGGGTGTCCTCTGGGGGCGTCACGAGGCCCACTCGCCCCTGGGCACTTGGGTCCTCTTGGGGTGCCCCAAGCCCCACAGTTGCCCTCCTGCTCCCTGCAGACCTCCCTGTTGCTCTCCAGCTCTCCCAGAGCCCCGTCTTCACATGTCCCCAGGACCTTCCCTTCCCTTCCCTTCCCTTCCCTTCCCTTCCCTTCCCTTCCCTTCCCTTCCCTTCAGGGCACTCCAGAGCCCTGCCTCTCTCCCTTGGCAATGTTAGATGTCTGACATTTAGTCAAGCTTCATGCAAGTTGGAGGTTTTGTCACTTCAGCTCTTCTCTTCCTCCTACCAAACACAAGAGCTCATGCAGTGAAGAGGAAAAAGAAAAGGAAGCATCTTCCCCTGAGTTTGCCCTTTGAGGATGTGGGAACCTTTCAGAAATGGAGATTGCTGTCTTGCTGGTTTTTTCTTGGTCTGGTTTTGGACCATGACCAAGAACCCCTCCTCATTGCACTGGGGCTGGCTGACCACCATCTCCAGCCCTCCATGGCCATCTTCTGGGCCACTCCTCCTGCCTGACGGCCTGCTCCCCCTCCCAGCTTTCAGAACGGCGGGAAGCCCATTTCTGCGCGGGCTGCACAGACGTTTTACAATTGGAGTGTTTTGGCCTGTGGGGAACGTTATCTCCAGGCAGGGGTGGCTTAGGCTTGGTTTTCTGCAATACGGAAGCTTCTCCCCTGCAGCACAGCAGGAAATACCACTTTCTGCTTTAAGCTCGGAGCCGGATAACAAAAGGGAAGGCTAGTATCCTGACCGAGAGTTTCTAGCCCAACTGACTTTTGATGTTGCTAATGACATTTACCAATTCTTTGGCAATCTCGTGCTAATCTTTCATCATTCCTGTGAGGATGCTACACTGGCCACAGGGTGGAGGTCACCACAGATGGGACGAGATGCTCTCTTCACACTTCTGCAATTTCTGGCATCTTACAATTCACACCCTTCCCTCCGTTCTGAAAATCTCTTTCAGCAAAAAGGTGTTTACACCTGCTCCTCTCCTCTGATCGTTGTCGGGTGTTACAACTGTTGACGGAACATTAAGGTAGAAGCATAGAATCATAGAATCACTGAGGCTGGTGTCCTGGTTTCATCTGGGACAGAGTGAATTTTCTTCTTGGTAGCTGCTATAGTGCTGTGTTTTGGATTTAGGATGAGAATAATGTTAATAACACACTGATGTTTTGGTTGTTGCTGAGTAGAGTTTACACCAGTCAAGGACTTTTCAGCTTCCCACACTCTGCCAGGTGCACAAGAAGCTGGGAGGGGGCACAGCCAGGAGAGCTGACCCAGACTGGCCAAAGGGCTATTCCATACCCTATGACGTCATGCCCAGTATATAAAGCTGAGGGAAGAAGAAGGGGGGGACATTGGGCGTGATGGCGTTTGTCTTCCCAAGTAACCATTGCGCGTGATGGAGCCCTGCTTTCCTGGGGATGGCTGAACACCTGCCTGCCCATGGGAAGTAGTGAATGAATCCCTTGCTTTGCTTTGCTTGTGTGCACGGCTTTTGCTTTCCCTATTAAACTGTCTTTATCTCAACCCATGAGTTGAGTCTCACTTTGACTCTTCCCATTCTCTCCCCCCTCCCATTGTGGAGCGGCTGTGTGGGGCTTAGTTGCTGGCTGGGGTTAAACCACGACACAGATGCTATCGGAATAGGAAACCTGAGCAAACTGTGCTCTCTTTTCTAAACTGTCTTGACATTTTGAGTCCGTCCCCTCATCTACAGTCCAAGAGGCAGAGAGCTTGAAGGGTGGTTCAGAAAGGCCTTCTTTAAACATACGGATCTCACTGGCATCCAAATAAAAGTTGGCTGATTTGAACAGCATCTAAGCGGCTCCTTATCTGTGCCCTGAGAGATTTCTAGAGGTTTCTAAGGTGGGCAGCAGAGAGCTATTTGATGATGTCTCCACTCACAGATCACCGAACCACAGAATGGTTGAGGTTGGAAGGGCTCAGTCACGCACACAGTCAAAAAAGTGTTTTCTGATGTTCAGAGGGAACCTCCTGTGTTTTGGTTTGTGCCCATTGCCTCTGGTCCTGCACTGGGGAGCACTGGAAAGAGCCCGTCTCCATCCGCTTTGCACCCCCCCCTTTGGGTGTTGAGATGCATGGAGGAGGTCCCCCTCTCCAAGAGCCTCCTCTTCTCCAGGCTGAGCAGTCCCAGCTCTCTCAGCCTGTCCTCATCGGACAGATGCTCCAGTCCCTTCATCATCTTTGGGGCCCTTTGATGGAGTCTCCCTACTAGGCAGGTGGAGCCCAGAACCAGACCCAGTGCTCAAGACTTCAGATCAGCCCAGTGCACGCAGCAGCAGACCCCCACCCTTCACCTCCTGGCTGAAGCCTGCCTGGCCAGCAAAGACTGAAGTATCTCCTTCGGGGAGCATGATAACACCTCACAGAACATCTTGCTACTCTGTCCTAGCTTTTGTGTTTGCTGGAAGTGTAAAGCAGTTTCTTTGGGGCAATTGCGTAGATCCTGCTTGCAAAGCCTCTGCCTGTGGCACAAGACACAACAAAGGCACCCAGCAAGAGCAAGTGACATCAGGCAGCTAAAGGGATTTTTTTCAAGAAGGCGAAAATGCCAAACAGCTTTTTCATACTGAGCCAAATCTCCATGCTCTTGCACAGTTTTTGCTTGGATTCCCTTCAGCCCAAGCTCCTGGGGGAGCTCACTCATTCAAGTCTCTCACCATTTCTTTGCTGGAAGTCTTACTAGGAATAGTACTAGACTGACTGCACTGTTTCTCCTCTGGATTCCCTCTATCAAACTGGACTTTTAGCTGACACTGTGCATGAACAAAGACTATAAAACCTCCAAAACCAGCAACAATCACAACAAAAATACATATCCATGCCGGTCCCTCTGAAAAGCCCCAATGCTCTCCATGGCACTAGAAAAAGTTGGAACCTCTTATTTCAGTTTACCCGCTAACAGCTTTCAGTAATCTTGCTAAAAAGTTTTTTAAAATGGTAAAAAATTGTAAAAAAAAGATCTTCAAGCTACAGAGGAATGCTGAAAATGCTTTAAAATCCCTGCTCTCACTATAGAATTCCTCAAAAGCCATCTTCTTAACAGATACTATAAAATTTCCTGAGAAGATTGTAGTTCATGAAGGGTCAACGTTCGATATATTCCTTACCTGCTTAAATTCACCTAACAGAATGCAAGCCGTTCTTTTTCACCACTTGTCAACTTTACGTATGGTTGTTTTCAATCTTTACTTCCAGCAAACAGGATGTAAAATGTGGTGGCTCATCTGCGCCAGAGGAAGCACAAAGAGAAGCTACCATCTTGGCAAAAGACAGAGAGAGAGTGGGACCACTTGAAAAACCAGTGCCCATAAAGTCTGAGAGCACCACTTGAAGGAAGGCCCAAGTTAACCATCAGGAGAGAGAGCATTTGGAGACAGAGCTTGGGGGGGAAGCTTAGGCAGCACCAAAACCTGGCAGAAGTAGTGACCAAACAGCAGAAAAGGTGTGAGGCCCAGGACGCACAGGAGTTGGAGACCGACGGTGACCAGGCCTCTGCATGCTCCGCACATCTCCGCCTCAGAGAGTGCTGGGACAAACACTGGCGCCCTGCGCTTGCCTCACCTCCTAAAGCTCCCAGCAACCTCTCTCACTCTCGCCAGAGCTCAGCTCCCAAATTGGAAACGTCCAGCGATTTCTCCCACAACATGGCTGCCAGGCCTAATTGCAGAGAATTAATTCGAGCTCAATGAAATGACGATTGAAAATGAAACACACAGAACAGCATCCACCATCAAAACGCTTTCAGCGGGAGTTTTAACTGCTGCAGAGCTGCAGGCTGATGACCATCACTCTCACAGGACCCCAAAAGAAAGAAGAACTGGCAAACTGTAACTCTACCCATAGCCCATATCTATCTAGCCTTTAAAAGGAGAATAGCTCAGCCTACAGCTCTGAAGGTACAGACCAGCCTATATGTGTATCGTGTGTCTACCTACTCGATGATCTCTCCAGAAAGTTAAATCACAATTACCTTTGAAAGAGGATGGAACTGGGTGGGGTGGGGTGGGGGAGGAGAAAGAAAGGAATTGCTGGAAGAAGAGGGAAAGTGTAGGCACACAGTTAAAAAGAAAGGAGCCCAGTTATCCCAAAGGCCAGCTCAGCCCAACTCCCTCTCACTGATGAAAAGCTGTGCAGCTTGCAGGAAAAAACCTGGCTTTGGCCCTGGGATGCACACAGATGTCAGAGTTCAGATGTGAAACAGCAGAAAAACCTTGACAAGGCTCCTTTTCACTGTCCTCATACCTGTGTGCGTGCTGTGACTTTCTTGTTTCCTTGAAGTCCTCCCAGACTAACAGGGAAGTGGCTTCTGCCCAGTCCATGTGCCATGAAGAGAACAGTTTTGGCCACTAAGTGGGTAGCAAACCACTGCATCTGCAGAAGAATAGGGGCGGCCGCACCTCAGCTTCCGAGATGCCCAAAGCTGCCCTGAGCCCCAGGAGCCCCTGGCGCCCTGCCATTTGCTTGGCCCTGAAGCCCCGCGGGGCCTGCCGGCACGGGGGAGCTGCAGGGACAGAAGGGAAGGACAGTGGTCAGCCCCCGTGGGGAGAGGGACGGGCTCTCTCCTTCCTTCTGGCCACAGGAGGATGCCCTGGGCCACGCCAGCACAGGGCGTCTCTCCTCCTCAGCGCCCAGGGGACGGCGAGGCCTGAGGGAGGCCCTGGGTGCTGGGCTCAGCATGAGCGCTGGGACCGGGGGCAGAGCCCCATCTCCTGCCAGCTGCCGGCCTGGCCCATGCCAGCGGCTCCCGTCACGCAGCTCCCCCTGCCCACGGCTGTGGCTGGAGCACAGCCAGAGCCGCAGTTTGGGAAAGACTTGCCGATCCAGAGCCGATCCAGGGAAGCTCCCCTCCTGCCACCTCCTCTCCTCTCCCTCCCTCCCTGCGTAGGCCCAGACCCCCCCGAGCGGACCGAGGGACAGCAGAGCTGTGCACACACACCCCTGCGCTGCTGAGAGAGCAGCTCCCACCGCCATGGCCCTTCTCGAGGCCGTGTCTCCGCAGGCCCCGTGTCCCGGCGGGCTGAGGAGCCGCTGCACTGCAGAGGGCAGCAGGCGCAGGGTGGCGCTGGGAGGAGAGGCCGGGGCTGCCTGAGCCTGCCCAGCAACAGCTGCACCATTGGCCACGGCTGAGCCAATCAGCGGAGCTGGAGGCGGCCTGTCAGTCACAGCTGGGCTGGGGCGGGGCCGGAGGGGGCCGAGGCTGAGGGGCCTGAGGAGAAAGGGGCGAGAGCCGGGCAGGGGGCTGCCGGGGCCCGGGGCGAGCAGGGCCAGGGCCAGGGCCAGGGCCAGGGCCAGGGCCAGGGCCGGGGGAGCTGCAGGAGCTGGAGCAGGAGCAGGTATCTGCCAGTGCGGCTGGGCCTGGGGACAGGGACCTGGAGGCCTCACCACCCATGGCCCCGCCATGGCCCAGTCCCCAGCCCTGGGCCCGAGGGCTCAGGCCCAGGGCCAGCCCCAGCAGCAGGGTTGGAGCGGTTCCTGCTGCTGCTCCGAGGGTCGCCAGCCCCAGCCCTGCCAGCTGGAGGTAGGTGTTTGATGTCCACAGGCCAGGGGAAGGCAGAGTGGCCTCCTCTCTCCAGGCGGCTCCAGGCTTTGGAGCAGGCATGGTGTGGTGGGGACAGGCCAGGGGCCTTTGCTGTCCCCTCCTGTAGGTCTGGTGCTGATGGACAGCCCCATCTGTGCCGACAGCCTTTGATAAATGGGGATTTCCAGATGTGAACTTGTTTCTGCTTCCTGGTGGGAGCACGCGCTGGGGCGTTGTTGTCAGAGCAGCCGCTGGGGAGCGCTCCTGGTTGGAGGCAGCTCCTTTGGTAGCTGCTTGTGCTACCGCCAACTGGTCCCAAAACTTTCTTTTCTTTGGCATTCAGAAAGCAGGCATTCTTTATTGCAGCGCTGGATGCTCGGGCGATATCTCCACCTAGCGTGCATGCCGTAGGTCATGCCAGCAAGTATTTATCAAACTTAAAACGTACACGTTCCTTATTTTTCCAAGGAAAGTCATTAATATTACAATTATTTCCCAGAAATCGTTAACATATTTCCCCTCCCACCGGAGCATGCGCTGTTTAATTCTGGGGATTCTTTCGGGGGTCCCTGGTGGTCGTTCTCCTCAAATTCCAGCTGTCCACTTTTTGACCTTGTCTTTTTCCACCTCAGCATGCTGATTTGGCTGTTTCCTTTTGTTAAGAAGACAACTGGCACTCCCCAATGTTCAGGGAGTTTCTTGGTTTATGTTCAGACTGCCCATTATCTTTGTTCTGAGCTCACTCTTTCATTCAGAGATTCCTTCTTACCTTACAGGCCTCTCCTCTGTCCTTGGTTTCTGCGGGCATGCTGATTAACTTCCTTCCGAGCTCTACTCTGTCCTTGGTAGCTATCAGTTGTTGGTGACCAACTTCTTCTAAGCAGGCCTTGATGATGAACGTTTTGAAGCAGCCCTTGGTAATTAACTTTTCTGAATCCCACATGTAACACTTGTGCCCCTCTCGGGGCCCCAAGGTCAGATACCTGCCTTTGCCCCCACCCAAGCTGTGCTGCGGGCTTTTGGGAAATGGGGGTACCGAGGGCGGATGGTTTAGCACAGCTGGGAAGGTCCGGTAACCTGTCAGGGACTTTTTGCTTCCTGGTGCTTGCAGTAGCAGGTTATTTTTTTTTTTTGCAAATGTATTTTTTCCGAGGAAACTTCACCAAGGAAAGCACAGCGTTTAGCTCTGGTTGCTCTCTGTGTGGACTGTGTCTGTCCTCAGCCAGGCACGCGGCAGCTTTCAGATGAGGAATGGGACTATTCCAGGGTGAGGTGAGCAGTGGGGATCCCAGGCCTGTCGTGTTTAAGGCAATCAGGGGAAAATGTGCGGTTAGAGCTGCCTGTGTTTCTTACCCCTTTGATTGCAGTGCTCCCCTCTAGTTCTCTGTAATCCTCACTCCTACGAGTCGGCTGCATCGGGTTTACATTTCTGTAAGTTGATGCTACACTTTGCAACTGTTTCAACTTGATTCTTCACAGGTTTGAAAATTCCCTGTTCAGGTCTCTCTCCTTTCTTCTCCCCTCTGTCCCACAGAACCATATGTGACTGCAGGGGCTGCAGAGTCTGTGTTTGCTCCCCGTGGTGAGGAAAACACGGACATGAAAAAGAAATAGATAGTGATTCTGAAAAGACCCCTTTCTTTGTGCTCATTTTCACATTCAGTTGCCTGTTGTGGGTTCTTAAATGATGCGAGTTACTCTCAAACCCTTGTTTGCCTGCCTGTGCTCAGGAGGTGCCTCAGAAACTCTGTTTGGGCATTGCTTGTGTCGGACAAGTAACCGTAGCCCTTTCCAGAAAAATAGCTCCTGGGTGAGTTAGTTCCTCAGCCGTAATGGCAGGGTTTCTGTTGCTGCTTTACCCCAGATGGTGTCACACGTCCTGGCACGACGACTGGGTAAGGGTGCTCTCAGGGTGTTTTCTCAGCTTTTCCAGTGCTCACCACCAGAGAGCCGGTGGCCCCGGGGGAAGGGCAGGACTCCCTTCTTTGTGCACCCCAGGATCTTGTCACGCTGCATAAGCTCCTGCGCAAGCAGAAGTGGCCAATAGTGAACTTGTTGAGGGAGGCTGGGGTGGGCAGGAGGAAGATGCCGGGAGCAGACTTCCTTCAAGTCATCAAGGGGGGATGTAGGGAGAAGAACGGGAGTGAACTGCTGCCGCTGCCGTATGTCCTTGCGTGCAGAGCCAGGCTGGTTCCAGTGTAGGCAATGGTGGCGGTTCAGCAAGGGGCACTTTCTCTTGTCCTACCCTCAGAGGATGACTGCCACTGTCTGGAAAGCTGGAGGGGAAAGGGAGGGCAAGGATGCAAGAAGTGGGATGTCATCTAGGGCGGGTTGTGGGAGTGAGGGTACCCGTTGCCTCATGGTCTCCAAAGAGAGTCGCTGCTCAGCTCTGTGGCTGCCCGGATCCTGCTGCAGATGCTGAGCTGGCATCACGCTTCCCAGTGTCAATACTCGACCTTTCCCCCACCAGTCTCGTATCTGTATTCCTGTTGCGCTGCCTTCCAGCACATGTCTGTGCAGCACGGCTCACCCTGAGCCTCACTTCCCACAGGGCAGAGCAGTACGGAGCTGAGGAGCACGCTCAGGTCTACGAGGGTTCAGCAGTGCAGATGTTAGCTGGTACTCTAGTCCAAGCCAAAACAAGCCTTCTCAAAACGCAGGGGGCTGGGAAGTTTGGCATGTTAACAGCTGAGAGGTCTGCAGAAGGCAGCAAAAGCCCAGTAAAGCCCAATAAAGTTGTTCATGCTGAGACCTCACCAGGTTTTCCTTGTGCTGTGCTTCCCTGCAGAACAGCAGCAAATCTCATCCCACCTACCTCTGGGGCAAGCCTTGTTGTTTTGGTGATCCCACTGCCTGTAGCGATCCCGTTTTCTGTATTGGTTGCCAGAGCAAAGTTCCCATGAGAGCCAGGGATCAGTAGGACGTGGTCACCTTGTTGATTTCCTTGAAACGGGAGAATTTTACAAGCAGCGGAGATCTGGCTGAAGGTCAAAACCAGTGTCTGGAGATGAGGAAAGGACAATGCCGAGAGACCAGAAGAGGTGAGAGGAGCCCAGTGTGCTGGGAGAGCATCTCTGTGTCCTCACTGACGGGAGATGCCAGAGTGGATCCGGAATATGGTTCCCTGAGACCATATAGCGGCCTGTAGCAGAGTGGCCGGGAGGAGACTGCTGGGGAAGAGATGGAGAAACCAGGGGATATGCAATACTGCCGTCAGCCCAATGGCAGGAGGGAGGTTATTCAGTCCTTGGGGCTGGGCTGGAAATCTGAAGCCTGCAGTGTAACGTCCTGTACTGGGATTTGGTAGTTAACACTGATCATCCGGCTGATCAAAACCAGAGCCTTTCTGCAGCTGTTGGCAGCAGCTGGAAAAGAGAGGTTGGGAAGACCTTGCTTTTTAAAATCTAGCCCAGAGCAGAAGCCTTGTCCTGGTACCTGTGTTGTCTTTCACTGCAGTTTTCACATCTGTGAGAGAAGAGGCATTTGGCTGAGGGTTTGTAGGACTGCCTCTTTTGCAGATTACACATACCTTGTAAGCATGGAAGAGAACTGGACATGGACAAGCAAACACTTGAGGCAACTGCAGTGTAGAGATGGGGGCAATCTGTAATATTCCTGTCAGGCTCAAAAGCTAAAGGATGTTTCCATTGCAAGAGGCGAGTCTGTTGGGACCTCCAGTCTCCCAAATTCCAAACCCTGTGTGTGACACAGTGCTGAGCCCCATTGTTTCTTTCTGCTGCTCTCTAACACAGTTTCTCTGGCTTTTTCTTTGGTTGGTTTTTAATCCCTGGTAGGTGTCCAAGCTCCGTTCCATCAAGCCACTTGCAAAGCTGCCACTTGCCCACCTTCTGCTGGGGGTCAAGCCAAAGGGATGAAGCCTCGTGCTCGTAGCAAGCCCGAAGCAAAGTTAAGAGAAGTTCCCCCAGTCAGCCCGGAGCCAGCGTGCAGCTGTGATGAGATGGAAGAGCCTAGGAAACCATTCGTCGGCAGGAGGCGATGGAAGAAGGTACAGCGCGTGTGGCACCTGGGGCTAAGCGATACGCAGAGTTTGGTGTCTGGATCAGTACTGTACTTGCCCTTTGACTAAGCCCCAGTTCAGAGCAGAAATTCTTGTTACTCATTGTGGGTGCCAGAGTTTCTGGCTCTCTCCTCCCCGGTGCATTAATTTAATCTTTTGTGTGTAGGCAGGGCCTTGATAATGCTCCTGTGTGGGCACTGTGTATGTGAATGGCAGGTTTTCTGCATAGTTGTGACTGATCTTTCTTGCTTCTTTTCATGAGGAAAATCTTGATATGTACTGCGCAGGACCTATAGAAATGCAAAGAAGTGATGAAGAAAGAGGTGCCAGTCAAGGAGGGAGTGCAGGTTAGTCCTGGTTTTCAATTTTCTTGACTGTGTTCTAGCCAAAAGCCTTGTCTTAAACAATTGAAATGAGCTGAACTACGGGGTATTTCAGTAGCTTTCAGATGACCACCTTCAGTCCTTGCCCCAGCAGGTGGAAACGCGGGACGGAGGTCAGCACGTGTGCCCTCAGGTCGTAGCGGGGCTTCCTCAGCCCCAGGGTGGGGATGGTGTTCCTGGGGACGCTGGTTGCAGCCCGCGGTGGGGATGCTCTTCCTGGGGATGCTGGTTGCAGCCCGCGGTGGGGATGCCGGCAGTGGGGCTGTCGGCAGCAGGCCAGGGCGGAGCTGGCGGTAGCAGGGGTGTTGGTACCAGGCCAGGGTGGGGATGCTGGTTCTGGGGCGGTTGTTCCTTTAGGAGCAGCGAGGTGGTGCTGCAGCTGCAGCCTCTGCCGGGCAGGGGCGCGGTGTGAAGGCAGCAGAAGTGGCGCTGGGTGGGCCCGGGCCGGGCAGCGTGATGGCGGGCAGAGAGGGTTCCTGCATACCAGAGCGGTGAGGGCGTCTGCCCTGCCTTGCCCCTGCCCCCACCGCTCCGCAGCTTCTTCCCGGCCCAGGGGCTCCTGGGGGCTGCCCCGGGGTGCTGCAGCGGCGTGCGGCCTACTGCTGCTGGGAGCCGCGGGGCGCGGCCTGGCCGTGACACCAGTGGCGCCGGCGGCTGGCAGCACCGTATCACTCGTTCCATTGAACATATCACAGCCCCCGGGCAGCGGGGAGCCATAGTTTAAAGCACGTGGGGCCGGGGGACTGGGGCCAGCACAACCACCCTCCTCTTCTTTTTCTGTGGTGGGATGCTGTCACGGAGGGAGGTCTTTCGTGTCTTGGGGGCGCTGGCTGGCATGGGGCACTTGGCCTTCTTGCCGCCAATCTCTCCTGATCTGGGCACCATCTGGCAGGAGGCGGGACCCGGCAGCAGCGGCAAGCGGGTCAAAAGCACCCGGGACTGCCTCCGCAGCGCCTCCTGCACCAGTTGGGCCGTGCGGGGCGGGTGATGCTGGAGGGCAGCCGGGGGGCTGGCCAGGGGACTCAGCAGCGGGATCCACAGGGGGCTCAGCAGGGGAGTCTCCGCAAGAGCCTTCAGGGGATCCTTGCGGGGACTCTCCACAGGACTGTCCTCAGAAGTCTCCGAGGGGCTGAGTGGCAGCCAGGTGGGGAGGTCTGCCGCCACCGTGCCCTGCTTCCCCTCGGGGTCCTGCAAGGGGGAGGCCGGCCCCCCCCAGAAGGGTTCGGCGTCCCCCAGCATTGCCACTGCCAGGCGGTCCTCGGGGCAGTCGCCCTCCACCTCGTTGTCCCAGAAGTCGGGGACTTCGCTGAAGGAGGCAGTGCTGGCAAGGCTGTCGGGGACATCAGGGAAGGTGTTTTCGCCATCCCCCAGCATCACTGCTGCCACTTGCTCCTTGTTGCAGCCGCCCTCTGCCCTGTACTCCAAGAGGTGGGGGAGCTTGTTGAGGGAAGTGGTCAAGCTGGAGATGACGGGGACATTGGGGACGGTGTCCTCACCATCCCCCAGCTGCGCCGCCACCGCTCGTTCATTGGGGCAGCCACCCTCCGCCACGTACTCAGAGAGGTTGGGGAGCTCATTGAGGATGTCGGCGGTCAAGTTGGGGACGTTGGCGGTCAAGATGGTGTCCTCGCTGTCCCCTAGCCGTGCCACCATGGCTTGGTCCTGGGGGCAGTCGCCGTCCGCCACGTACTCTGAGAAGTTGTGGAGCTCATTGAGGAAAGCAGTGCTGGCGAGGCTGTTGGGGAAATCAAGGCCATCAGGGACAGCGTCCTCGCTGTCCCCCAGCCCCGCCGCCGCCACTCGTTCACTGGGGCAGCTGCCCTCTGCCACATACTTGGAGAAGTCAGGGAGGTGGCTGAGGAAGTTGGTAGAGTCGGGGACATTGTCAACAGTGACCTCGCCGTCCCCCAGCGCTGCCACTGCCGCTCTCTCTCTGGGGCTGCCGCCGTATGCCCTGTACTCCAAGAAATCAGGGAGCTTGTTGAGGTAGGTGCTCAGGTCGGGGACATCGGGGATATCGGGGACGGTGTCCTCGCTGTCCCCCAGCCCCGCTGCCACTGCTTGCTCCTTGGGGTAGCCATCGTCCGCCACGTACTTGGGGAGGTTGGGGAGCTCATTGAGGAAGGCAGTAAAGTAGAGGACATCGGGGACGGTGCCCTCGCTGTCCCCCAGCCGTGCCACCACCGCTCGCTCCTTGGGGCAGCCGCCCTCCGCCACATACTCGGAGAGGTCGGGGAGCTCATGGAGGAAGGCGGTCAAGCTGGGGCTGTCGGGGACATCGGGGAGGGTGTCCTCGCTGTCCGTGGTGTCGAGCCAGGCGAGCACACAGCTGGCGGTGGTGTCCTCTGCCTGCTCAGGAAAGGCCTCAGCGAAGGCGTCTGGCCCCTGCTCGGGCAGATCCGTGGGCTTCCCCAGGGCCCCCGGGTGGTTGCTGCTGCTGAAAAAGGAAAGAAAACCAATTGAACCCCAGGGTGATGCCAGCTTTCCTAAGCTTGGCCACCCGACCTTGGGCTCTGCCACCCCCCAAACCTCACCTCTGGGCTTCGTTGTGGTTCTGCCGGTTGGCAGAGCCAGGGCAGTCTGGCGGGGGCTGGCAGCAGGGACACTGTCCTCGATGGCCGCCCCGTCCTTGTTGGAGGCCTCTGATGGCTTCTGGGCGCTGCAGGGCAGGGTGAGGAGCACAGGGGGCCCTGTGGAGTCCAGGGCCTCCCCCTGGCCCAAGGCCCACGGCCCCAGGCCCATCGGCTGGTGGGGCACCAGTGTCCCCATCACCACCTGCTGTCCCCAGCCGTAGGCAGGGGGACAAGGAGCGGCCAGGGTGGGGAGCTGCACCCCGCAGGGGAGCTGCACAACAGGGGCGAGCTGCACCATTGGGGGGAGCTGCACCATCGAGGGGAGCTGCACCCCACTGTGAAGCTGCAGCATGGGGGGGAGCTGCACCCCAGGAGGGAGCTGCACCCTGCAAGGGAGCTGCACGACACGGGGGAGCCACGCCATCGGGGGGAGCAGCACCACGGGGGGAAGCGGCACCACACCTACCACAACAGCTTCCCATCTCAAGGATTTCCCATCCTGCTGAGGTTTCCTGTCCTGAATGATTGGTTCCCACCCGCACAATGGCTTTTAAACCACATGATGGTTTCCCAAGCTAATGAGGATTTCTCAGCCCCATCATGGTTTCCTAACCCAAGGGTCTCCCATCCCCATGATTTCCCATCCCAAGCATGATTTTGGGGGGGGGTGGGGGTGGTGAATTTCCTGTCCAAGGGGAAGGGATGGGGCTGGCACTGGTGTCCCTGCAATGCCGACATGTGTGTGGTGCCCCATCCTGCCCCGGTGGTGGGGATGGGGGGGTTGGGGTGCTTTTAGGTCGTTTTTGTCCTCCCCCTCTCTGCCCCAGCAGGCGGGGAACCGCTGCTCCTACCTGTGGTGGAACCGGTGCCTATGCCAGTTCCGTGCGGCTGGGATGGGGAGCTGTCAGGAAAATTTGGCAACTGGCCTGTGCTGACCGAGGAGAGAGGCTGGGATGCAAAGTATAGCATTACAAGAGGCATTCCTGCATTTGTGTGCATGAGCTGTCCCATTAAAACGGGGGCACCCCAAATGTGGTCTTACACATGGTTCTTATACCTTTCAAGCATTCAGGTGGAACGCGATTTGACCAAGCGCTACTTAACACACACACACAGGCTGCTGCTTTGCAAAGCGACTCTCATTCTGTGGCGACGTCATCCATCTGCTTCTTTCTTGATGCAGACGTCCCTGCGGTCGGTCTTGCTGCAGTTCCGTATCTCTGATGGCAGATAAGGGGAGGGTTCCCCAGAGGTGTCAGAGGGGCTGGCATGCTGGGGTGATCTGGGTAGTGCAGGGGTATCCTTTCTTCTTCAGGGTGGGGGCTGTCCTTCTCCTCCTTGCAATGAGCTGGGGTCCTTCAGTCATGCTGACTGAACCATGACTGAGCAGTATACAACGTAAACTAGATGTATCTTAAGAAATGTCATACAAGTTCCTACTCTCAAGACTAATTGCTACAATAGTTTTTCCTAGCAATGGGCTTTTCCTAGCAGTCCCTCCTTTCCTTTTGACCATCAGGGTCACACTATACTCTTCCTTCTTTAAGTCGTATGTTGAGCATATAAGGTAGTAGAACACTGTAAACACACACATCGATAATTACAAAGCCAAGCAAGATAGTGAATACAACAAGCCAAATCCTTTTAGTTCACAGTCCTCTACCGAAGTCTGGAAGCCAAGAGGTTAGCCACCCAAACAGATTCAGGAGAGACCCCTGCCTTACTTCATGTAGTATTTTTAAATGAGTCTTTCTCTTGTTTCAGTCAGTTTCATCTTTCTGGTCTTGACTTACATAAAAACCCAGCAGCTGTTATTCGACAATGCACATTCTCTCTCCTGCGCTGCTGAAAGGTGCTCTAGGGCTAATCCATTCGTGCGGAGGCGCCAGAAAGAGAGAGCGCCAGCGTTTGTGGGGCTGTGAATGGGGTTGCCTGGATACTTGAAGAGCAGCAAGAGCTTTTGGTCCTGGCCCCTTTGGGGTGGGAGGAATCCCTGGATGTTCAGTGTTTCCAGGCTGGGCTCTGGCTGTAGTCAGCGGGCCAGGGAGAGCGACTCTAGGGAACTTTTCTTTCTCCCAGCTTCTCCCCAGTTCCAGTCTCTATTAGAGGTAATGATGATTTGGCTTCCTGGACACATCCTAGAGAAGGTAGATACAGGATGGAAGTGTAGGCTGCTCTATACCTTCAGAGCTGTAGGCTGGGGCTGGAGCTACTATTTGCTCATTCTAACTTCTTTTCCATATTCTACACTAGGTAAGCATGGGGACAGCAGTGTAGTCCTCCTCCTGAGAAGTTGGGCTCAGTGTAGAATGACAAGAAGCCCACCCTGAGTGATACGGTGGGAAGCAAGACGGCAAAGGAGCACGGGCAAGAGAGCCGTTAAGGTAATGGCTGAAAGCCATTCACTCCTGGATAGAAAGTGGGAAAGTGTGGGCTGGAGAGCCAGAGGCCTCTGCTGCTAACAGTGGCACCAGGTAAGCAGTAACGGCTTCACCATCAGGCTTGGATTTTGTGAATGCCCAAAGGCAACAGACGTGGCTGGTGCTTATCCCTGAATGTTGGTGTGCTGACAATCTAGAGTGAATTCTGGGGTCTTCCCTGATGGCAGCCAGACTTAGCCAGGTGTTTTCTGTTAGACACAGAACTTAAAATGCCTTAAAAATGCATAGTGCGAACACAGGAGAGCTTGGTGGTGGGTGGGGAGTGGAATGGACTGCGTCCTTGTATGGAGGCCATGGCGGTGGTCTCCCTGTAGGTGCCGGCTGTAGGTGGACAAGCACGCGTTATCCTCTCTGCACCCTCGACGTACTGTCATCCTTCTTCCTTTTGCCCTCCCTCCGTACCCATCTGACTCCTGGGCTGATGGGTTGTATTGTTTTCATTACGGATGACCCTGCACACCATCGGTAGCCGAACCGTGTGGTGCCACGGACAGGTAGCTCTTGATGGCCCTGGGGGCGGCGGGCGCGGGGCTCAGGGACCGCCCAGCTGGATGTGTTGCAGACCACCTCCGCAGCGGTCACGGCCTGCGGGAGCCATGCTCTGCTCTTTGTGGCTCGTCCTCACATAGCGTGAGTCAGCCTAGGGCCCATCCCGCCGGCGTGCAGGGGGACCGGGAGGGCAAGCGGTGCCAGGGATGAAGTGGGGTGGGAAGTGGTGATGGGATTCGGCCACGATGGGTAGCTGTGACTTGTGCTGGGGGCCTCAGAGAGCTCTTCTTTTGTAGTTGCTGTTCTGACAGCTGCCTTCAGATCTGTGTTTTAGACGCGGAGCTAGACGTAGAAGAATACATGGTTGATGTGTGACATAGAGTGCTCACAAAAGGCCTGGTTTCCTGGAATTCTTCTAGGTCAAATGATAAGGAAATGGGGGAGCATATCTCATAATAACAAACTTGCCAGAATTCCTTGAAATCTGAAAAGCTTCTGTTTTCGTCATTAGTAGTCCTTTCTAGGAATAATACACGGAAGCATTTATGGAGCATAAATTGTGAACTATTCCTATTTTGTGTGTGATCACTGAGCAAAAGCACCCTGAGAGAGCTTTGCTAGATAGGCAGCATCTTTGGTGTTCAGACCATGGTTCTGATTCGGTCTGCAAAGGTAAGGGCTTTTAAAAGTAAAAATGTAGGCAGATTACAGGGAATGGCTGCTGACAGTGCCTGAAAATAGTTAGTCATAGCCAGCTTGTGTAAGTACAATGTCAAAACCATTCTCATGGCGAGATCTTTGCATTTTAAGCTTAATCAGGCCAAATGTGTCATGTAGTCGGGTTTCTTTGTTGGGGGCCTTATGTAAAAGGGCCGAAGGCTTTCCTCCTCTTCACAAGACTGACATGGTGTAAGCCAAGGCAAAGCACGGGGAGCTTCAGGCACACGCTGTTTTTTGCGAGGCTTTCCGAGGCTGTCTTCATAAGGAATTTCCTGTGAGGGTCTCTGCTCTGCAAACAGTGAATGGAGAGAATTCACATCCCTTTGGTGAAGTCAAACGAGATGGTTAGCTTAAGAGGGGAGATAGCACGTTAGTTGGAGCCCATTCTGCCCCACTTGTGAAGGCAAGCTCAACAAACGCCCAACATTTCTGCGATCCAACTTCTAGCCCTGCCAGTTTCGTTTCCACTGAAATGTAAAGCACTGGGCAGCTGAGAAGTGTGGCTGTTGATGGCCTGAGCTCCAAGAAATAGGCTGCGGTGGCAGGCTCTCTTCTGTGTTCTGTCTGTCTGGAGCACCGGCAGCGTAGGTGAATCGTTTTTAGTTATCGGCTACTGAAGCAATGGCGCAGGGTTTTCATGCTTTAGCGCAGTGCCTGTTCTGTGGCAGGGCAAGCTACTCAGGCTTTAGAATCTGGCTTATGCAGGTGAGACTTTGCTGCGGTTCGTTTTTCTCCAAAGATCTCCTGCGTTTGTAGCCTAACAGAAGCAAAAGCAACTCCAGCTAGGTCAGGAAAGAAGCTCATGCATTAGCAGCGTCTCCTTTAGTGACCCTTGAGAGCATTTTGCTGTTGGCATTCAAACTGTTTTAAAAAAAAATGAGACCGATTTTGCTGCTTGTGTTTGATTACCACACCTGCAGGTTTCTTGAACTGTACTGTTTGGGTGTTGAGACGATAGAAGCGCGATGTTAGATATCAAATTTGGCTTTTTTATCTCAAAGGGATTCTCTGAAGTGCTATGTAATTAGATATCAATATACGTTCTTACGAATTGACGAATGTTTTCTCTGTATTTATGTTGTTTTCAGAATACACCGCTGATAATGCCCTGATTCCTAAGCACTCATCGGTCGTTGTTAGAAGAATCCCTGTTGGAGGAGTTAAAGCTCCCAGCAAGACATACGCTGTGCAAGTATCCAACAAGCATTGTAGTCTTTGTCAGTGGTTTCCATGTGTTAACTCTTTTAATGGCTATTAGTTTACAGAGGCATTCTGATTGTATCTTTCTTGTTAAAGCTGCTGTTAATTTTTGTTGTCCTGGGGTAGATTTTAATGTATCCGTTTGGCTCTTTCTTGCATTTGGGGAAGGGGGGGCGGGATGTGGCAGGTATTCTTACGCCCCAAATCGGGGTCTTTTGCATGCTAGCTATAGAGGAGAGACCAAGGGTTGCCAGCTGGCGAACCATGCAAACAAGAAGTTCCACTCCTAAGGGATTCCTGCTAGTTTCCTAAAGACAATGTCCGTTTCAGGCAAGATAAAAACCAACACTATCCTAAAGCGTATTTCCTTTTGTGTGAGTACGATGAAGGAATAATTAATCCTTTCCAAACTTGAAACTGTTTTTACCCTAAGCTGGTATCTGTGCTCCAGGTTTTAACTCTATATTGCTGAGATTGATGGAGGACAGGGAATTGGGTGTATTGATTAAAATGACAGATATTCAAATGCAAGCCTGACTAGAGGATTAATGCTGTCATTTAGGTATTCATGCAGCCCAGTTCTCTCTCAGCTACATTAGCATTGTTTGACTGGTCATGTTTTCCAGCTGCCTTAAAAGATATGCCTCTCCACCACAATTAGTAGATATTATTCGCTTGTGGCTTTGCCATGTCTTTCTGATGTTGGTCCTCAAGAAACAAAGTAGCCTGGTGAGTTACAGGGAGTCTCAAAAAGAGAGTACAGCAGCATCCTGGTACCCAGGAAGCACTTGCAAGCAAAACCCCCTGAATTTCTGTGGCTCTGCATGTAAATTTTGGGCATATTACTGCAGGAGTACATTGTAGCATTTTTCAAAATATTGTGCCATTTTTCAAAATATTGTAGCATTTTTCAAGATTAAGTTAAAGCAAATTCTGGCAATTAAGACTTTTTTTTGTCACAGGGCTCCTAAATCGCCCAAAAGCCTCGGAACTGCTCTCAGGTGACATACCTACTGCTATTTTTAGTCAATAGAGCATATGGAACACATGTAGTATTTTGGCCCTTTCCTGGGCAAGTGTGGTAGACATCTGAACACAGGGCTTGGGCTTCCACAAAGAAACACTGTTCTAAAGAATCTGCTGCTGACATTTCTGTTATTTCTTTGTCAGAAGAGGGATTTTTTTTTTTTCACAGCAGTAGACTTGCACTTGGACGTGTCTAGGCTATGACTGTTCTTTCTCAGACACTCAAGTACTCTACCTGGTATGTATTTGTAATACTAGCGGTACAGAGATTGGCTAAAGTGACCTTTGTGTTTTGATGGTTGATGATTGAAGAACACAAACCTGTAGGACAGACTTCATCTTTTTGATACTGATGCAGCAGAGACAAAATACCGGAGAACTTCCTCTTGCATTGTTGTGTTCTATCTCTGTAAGTCTTAGAGTAATTTGTGACAAAGTGGATATGTGATTGTTGGGGGTTTTTTTTCAGCTGCACTGCATGGACCAAGAGAGAAGAGTTTCTGTGTAGGAATAAACGTCCACATTCACTAGACTATCAGAACATAATGTTTGGATGTTCAGGTTTTAGACTCTGTTTCCACCGCTTTATGTTGGGTACCAGTGCTGTGTTTTAAGTTCTGATTCCCTGTATTTCTTCTTCCAGAAGTCCAACTGAGCCAGTGAGCGGAAGATCAAAAGCAGTATGTAAAACACGATCTCAGACTTTTTGCTAGACACTGCACTTCATTCTAAACAATGTAGCCTTGTATTAATTTTCCAACCATTACCTTTATATATTTTCCAGGAAAACGCAGTATATGTTGTGAATAGAATGGATTTGATTCAGCATTATGAAGACTGAGTAAAGCCATCGTTCGCACAGTTTAAATGGGAGGATGTTCAGGTGTTTTGAGGACAGTTCTGTGCAGCTGAATGAGTCCTTTTCGTGTCCTTAAGTACCTGGGTATTTGTTCCTAGCGCTGTGAAATTGAAGTGCTATTGTTTGGGCCCCTCTGGGTACGTAAATGCCGTAAATGTCAATAGCGTTGCTACGCAAAGCGGTATTCTAGAGCTCTGCATTTGCTCTTTCTGCTTTACCTGATGAAGCAGTTTAGTTTAACAGTTTGTCTGCAAATGAAAATACCTGAAACCCAGTGTACAGGCTTTGGCACAAGGTTAGAGCCTGGTGCATCTGTGGCTAAAATGCCTGTCATCTTTCTTACCTTCTGCCTGCAGTACATGTTTGGAGCTCGGTGACTTCAGGGTCGCCTGCTGCTTTACTGTGCCAAAGGTGAAGCCTTTCTTCAGTCTACCACCACTTTGAATGTACCTTTGGAAAAGGGGCAGCATTTTTCTTCAGGTTTGAAAACACTGTCCTGCTGCTGGTAAAATATAAATAAGTAACCCAAGGAAATACTTATTTTGCCAGGCAACTATGCTCTGTTCGTAAAAGCATAAGCATGCGCATTTATACATGATGAGACATTAGCTGATTAGTTGACAAACTACAGTGAAAAGTAGTTTCCTGTAGTGATGCTTCCTTCTCAAATGAACTCCAGGGTTTTTTTTAAGTCCTTTTTAGCTGAAACTTGACAGCTTCCTTACCCCTTTGACTTTTCAGCAGTGGTGAGCATTTGACAAGGGCCCCTCTCTGAGATACTGTGGAGCAAGAAGTTGATCTCAGGCGGGTTTGGCTGGTTTAGTTTCTTCTCGTTAACCACATCGGCACTCTGAAGCTGTCGTAGGCTTGGACTTTGTTTTGAACAAGTACAAGTGGCACTAGGTTGGAAACGCCTCTTTCAGTGACACTCGGAGGTTATCGTGCCGCCTTTCAGCGTACAGTAGAGGTTAAGTATTGCTATGTTTGGATTGTAGAATTTGAATCTGTGTTTAATTTTTTGGGAACAGATTGATGACTCTTCTGCATCCATTGCCCTGGCCCAGCTTATTAAGGTATATGTATCTTCTGGTCAAATACTTAAAAACCAAAAAAACCTGTTTGCTTTGTAGTTTTAAATCTTATACTGTGACCCATAGCAGGATAACTGTTGTAATGTGAACACAGCTTTAATTTACTTTTTAATAATGATGTAAAGTATTTATTTTCACTTTAAACTGTGTGTATATTTTCATACTGTCCCGTAAAGAGGAGTTGCCAGTTTGGGAAGATAGAAGGGGAGTACCTTCTCAGCCTCAACATAACGTTGCAGTATAACTCATCTTCAAGACACAAGGAAGCAGCATTTCAGCAGCTGTTTACCGTTTTTCGAACGTTTTGTTGATTTTGCGTTGGCAAGAAGCTAACACAGTTTTTACATAAGAATTTAATTGGCTGTAAGTTACGGACGCTTCAGGGAGGTTTGCAGCAGCCAAAATGGAAGAGTTTCTGGAGCATGGAGAATTGCATGGCTGTTTTTGAATTTCTAGTCATTATAGTTCTAGATCCATTCTGTGAATGTTGCACAATTTCATAAAATGTAGTATGTATACAGTGAACAACACAATCCTATTTATTTGAACGCAGATTGTGTAAATTGTGTAACTTCTTCCTTCTCTCACTGTAGAAATTAAACTGTGTACATTTGGAAAAACAAACAAACCATCAAAAAAAACCCAAAATACTTTGTTTGGAAGGCAGCCACCAAAAGAAATTGATCTCCAGTAGTGATGTCCCTAAACGTGTGCTTGGTTCTGTAAACCGTTTGGGTTCAAACAAGTTAGTCAAGGATCGGTAAATGTTCATGGAAATGATTTCATAGCTGTCGATGTGGATGATGTTACAGTTGAGGAAAAAAACCCAGTGCATAGGAAACAACCACTGAATCAAATGTTGAAACTAGTTGGTTGCTTTTGTGCAGGAATGCATCTCACACCAAAAGCATGAGTGGCTGATGTGAGTGGTAGGTGCTTGACGGTCCAAATCAGTTACAGTCACTCCCTTAGACCCTGCTGGTATCTGGAGCAGTGTGGAATAAAAACATGTGAACAAATACTACTTAAAAAGAGTCAGCTGGCTCCAATAATTTGAGATCTAGTTCTGCATAAGGTTTATATTACAATTTGTCTGTTAAAAGGACACAATCAACTGGAAAACACCTGCAGGTTTTGCTTGTTGTAGTTATTATTACTTCAGCTGAAGTTGTTAGTGGTGGGGAACGTGCACTTTGGCGTGCCTACAGCACACGGTGGTCAGATTTCTACTGGAAAGAATCTTTTGTCTTGCTGGGGGATTGGAAAAAGCTTGTTTCCTTTTAATGCTGCTGTGTCTGAAGCTGAATTTCAGCAAGCAGAAACAACTTCCCCGACTCTTAAGCTGTGTGTCCTTTTAGTGCTGCACAATGTAAATAATGCTGCCGGCATACATCTATTTCAAAGCAATGTACAGTGGGTATCTTCTCCTTCAAATAGTCTGGGGCTTAAAAATCAGCCTAAAAGTACTGGACAGTGTAATTTTTTTCTACACAGAGCTTCAGTCCACTTGCAAGCAAATGGGATTTGTCAAATTCAATTACTTCACAAGTATTCAGGTTTTTGATAAATTTCCTATCTATGAGGAATATAGTTCATGTACAAACTCGAAGCACTTCTCTTCAGCATGAAAATCAGGTGTGAGGCCTGAAAACTAGCCCAGGTGAGAGCCAGCTAACTGCAGTGCTAGAAAAAAGTTTTTCTTTGACTTCACGCTTTTCCCGTATAACAGTCAAGTCAGAAAGTATCCATTCCTGAGCTTGTCGTACCATTGCTGTTGCTTAAGAATGTATTGCACATGGTAATCACCCTTGGTGGATTTGGGCTGTTCAGATGAGCCGCTTCCAGCCTTTCTCTTTGTCTCGGAACAGCTGAATTTTTCTTCTGAAGGGTAATAGGACTGTGTTGAGGGAGGCTGCTGAATTTCTTTGCCAATTTTTCTTCTGCTTTTGCTAAGCTAAAGGGGAAACAAAACCAATCCCATTAAATGTAACTCCGTTTCTGGAGAAAAAAAAAAAACAACACCTTGTTTAGGAGCACGTCTGCATCTATACATACCTATCTACATAGAGAGAGGGGGAAGGAGAGAAGCGCGCACACAGTAAACGTCAAACTAGTGCATCTTAAACCCACTTTGGGCTGAGAATGTACATGCCAGCTTCTGCATTTGTAACTCAGTACAAATGGATTACTTTAGGTGCGTATAGTAAAATCAGAAAAAATAAATCAATCGCTGTCACGCTGGCGACATTTAGCTCTGCTTGCCGCACAGATTCGTACAGGAGCTGTGTCTGTTCTGTGAGGGGAATGAAAAAAAAGACAATAAACCCAATAACTAAACAAACCCAGCAAATAACTTCCCATAAAAGTCCTTACACCAGAATGAAAACAACGACAATTCAACCCAGGAGAAAAATGGCAAACTATTCCATCTATTGGGGATATTCTAAAACCTGATGCTTTGGGGGTGGCAATTAGCTTTGTGTTTGTTCTGGGGATTATATTTCCGCCCCCTCAAATTTTAATTGTTGCGTGATGAAAAACGCAACTGGCTCGTGCTTTCATGAAACTCAACATTCCCTCATACTTCAGCCCAACCTGAAGGACTGAATTAGCTTTCCCTACAGCTCAAGAAATCCCCAGATATGGTATTGTTGCTCCTAGCAGCCAGAGGAAAACAAACCCCTCGCATCGGATGGTATGGCTTGGCATTTCTGGCTGCAATGACTTGTATAAGCACTCCGTTCCAGCAAATTTTGGCAGCCAGGCAGGAGCACAGGAAGGAATTGTATTTTAATAAAAGGCGACGCGCACAGCTTAGTGGAATGTAAACGTTGTAGTGTCTTTAATTCTGTTTGCTACAGAAAACCTGAACTTGACAGAAGTTGGCAGGACTGTTGGAGGGATGGCCCTTACACCCTGCACCCTTGGAAGTACCACAAGAAACATGACGTTTCTCTCTGCTCTCTGAAGAGCACTTCAAACAAATTGCATTCTGAAAGCTTTGCTACATGGAATGATACTTCATTTTATCGCCGTCGTCAAGGTGAACATTACTTCCCTTTATTAACAGGAGCACCACACAGGGAATCTCTCTGGCATCTTAGTTCAGGAAAGCAAACCACGCTCAAGGACAGTAAAGAAAAAAAAACACGCTGAAGCCCTACGGAAACGGATGCGATGTGATGATGGCTAAGTGCTAGAATAAGGCTAGTGGGTTCTACTGCTCTAAGAGGGAAAGACTCCAACTGATCTCAGTGGTGTTTCCGTGATCCTTTCAGTGCCTTGTAGATAACCTGGAAACCCACTGACGGATAGATTTTTCAGAATACCGTACATGCAACGGAACGATACAACATCTCTCACTATTGCCACGGACAAGATACTTGAAATCTCACATCCATACCCCCGCAGCTCCCAAATGTCCCCACATGCAATTCTTCCCTCCATTTTCCTAATGGCACTGAGGGAGAAGGAAAAAAAGTAAATTGAATCTCAGTAAGCAAGATGATTTTCTTTTACGTTTAAACATGCAAAATCATTTGAAAGGCAGTAAATACTGCTGCTGTACCTGCCATGGCGCTTGGTCAGGGTGGGGTTTGTTGGGGGCAAGCAGCCCTCATCCCCATGGCGATCATTCCACCAGCACCTGCTGCAGCCAGCCTTGCGCTGGTTTGATGTGGACTATCTGAGAAGCCAAGGACAGGTAGTGAGCACCCAGACTCAGACTATGTAGATTTAATCTGCATTTAACGCAAAAGGAATTCAAGGATGCTGAGAAGGTCGACTGCGGTTTTGAAGACATGAAACAAGCAGATTAAGAAGCAGTAACTATTGGCTTGCAATGTTGAAAACAAGATATGGGAGGAGCGGGCAGTGCGTGTGACCTATTGTTATGAACGAATCAGAATATTCTAGTAGCTCATGAACAGCATATTGCCAAACATAGTTAACCAATTAACGATAAGTTTATGCATGATCAGGAAGGCAAGAAACTATATTAACTAAGCTGTGTATGTAATAAACCGACATTTTGCTTGATCATCTTGATCGTCTGCTGTGTCCGTGACTTCCGCGTCAGCAGGTGGCGCCCGAACAGGGACCCTCAGATCGGAGTTGGATTTTCTGACGAAAGTGAGAACGGAGGGGGCGGAAGCCGGCCGAAGGTGAGTGCTGCCCCGGCACTCGGGAAACACTAGCGCGAAAGGTGGAATCTCACCCTGATCAGGTGAGCGGCCAGGGAGGAGATGGGAGCTACCATGACAAAAGAAGAGTCAGTGGTGGTTAAACTCCTCCAACACATCCTCTCAACGAGAGGTATAAGTTATGACTCGTCTACTCTGAAAGCATTATTGCTCTGGGCAAAAGGAAAGGATTTGATCCCCACGGTTGGAGCCGCCTTTGATGCTATGACATGGGAGAAAATAGGGGCAGAACTGTGGGAAGAAATAAGTGAAGGATCCAAAGAGACGAGCAAATTCCCCACTGTGTGGAGACTGATTCATGAAACTTCAAAAAGCATGGGGGAGGAGCGGCAAGTCGCTGCATCGGCATTCGCGGCTTTGACTCCAGGTGACGGGCCCACCTCTGCAGCCAGTATGTTGTTTTCAGGTCCGACAATCCCTGCAGCGACCCCTGCGTTGCAGGAGGGGTCCGGATCCTAGCAGGGACTGCAACTGCAGCTCCCACCACCACCGAAGTGCAGTCACCAGAAAAAAAACAGCTGCGGAGGCTACTCCGCCATCCCCCGATGTACCACAGTCGGACCGCCCTCCGAGTTATGATGAGGCCGATCCACCAAATCGACCTCCCTCACCGGTGGCGACCACCTCACTTTACCCTCCTTTGCCACCAAGTGGCGAAGAGGAGGAGGAAAACAACGGTGTTCTAGAGGAGAAAGCTGAATTAAAGGAAATGATAAAAAGACTAGAGACGTTAGAAGCGCGATTGGCAGCCCCGCCAGAAAACCCACGAACGTCACTGTCCGCATTATACCCAGGACTGTCAGCACCCAACGTTTTTGCTCCAACTAGGACACCGGTGGAAACTGGTGCTTTTCCCTCTTTGCCACCACGACAACCATCGGGGGTGGTTATTCGGGCAAGGGATGTTGGTGGGAGGAGTTGGAGATCCGTCAATGCGATGGAAAGGTGTTATCCGAGATGCCATGAGAGAGGGACAGTTTTTACCCATGGCTTTTCCTGTTGTAGTTGATAATAACGGGAGAGGTGTATGGGAAGCACTGGACTGGAAAATAATGAAAGAAGCAAAAAGCGCTGTTACTCAATATGGTTTAAAATCACCGTATACTCAATCTACATTACAGCACATTTTTTCAGCACAGTTATTAACTCCTTATGATTCTAGAATGATTGTCCAGATGCTATTGCCACCATCGCAACAATTACAATTTTTCCAACATTGGCAAACTGCCTATGATAGGGCAGCTTCAATACCTCGACAACAAGGTGATCCGTTATTCGGAATCCAGGCTCAAATATTAATGGGTGCAGGGCCTTTTACGCGACCTGATTGGCAAGCGCAGTTTGCTATCGAGGCATTGCAATTAAGTCAGGAGTTAGCTTATAAAGCTCTTATTAACGTGCACGATGAGAAAATTAGACCTGCTTTTACCGCTGTAAGGCAGGGACCCACTGAATCATACAGCAAGTTTATTGATCGTGTGCACGCTGCAACTATGGCTCATCCAGATATGGATGAGGAAATGAAAGTAAAGTTCTTAGATATGCTTGCTTTTGATAATGCTAATAAAAAAACCAAAAAGAGCACTCAGTGTGTTGCCAAGAGGATCCAACACAGGACAGTTGCTAGAGGCTGCTGAGCGAATGTTAGAAAAAGAAAAGGCTACAGTTACGGCTGCAGATGTAGGTGCAGCAGTGAAGCCGTTGGTATCAAAAAAGCAAGAGGGAAAAAAGGACAAGAAGTGCTTTAATTGTGGAAAACTAGGCCTTTTTAAAAAAGAATGTAGGAGTCCAATTAATACTGAGGGTCAGAAAGAAAAATGTATTGTAAAAAAGATAATCACGACACCCAAGAGTGTCGAAAATCGGGAAACACGGCACGGAGCATGCCACACAACCATGCGTGAAGACAAAAGTGCAGGGTGCTTGGACCGCTGCGCAGCCACTACAGCCGGTAGCGCCGGAGTGGACCTGGCAACAGCAGTAGACATAACCTTAACAACGTCTGAGGTTAAATTAATTGCTTCAGATCAACAAGGACCTCTAGGGCATGGGTTGAGTGCATTGCTTATAGCCCATTCTTCAACATCACAAAAAGATATATTTATAGTACCAGGACTCATCGACGTGGATTTCTGCGGAACCATAAAGATTATGGTATATACCTTATGGCCACCACTTACAATACCAGCACAGTCTAAAATAGCTCAATTAATACCATTTCATGCCTGTGTCCCTAAAGCGCATTCAATTGTATATGGGCATGGAGGTTTTGGATCCACAGGAGTACCAAAAGTGTTATTAGCAATAGATATTGCCAAGGGAAAACCTGAAGAAAAGGTAACATTAAGACATCCTAATGGACAATCTTTAGTACTGTCAATGTTAATTGACATGGGGCAGATGTAACTATTGTCCCTATAACAAAATGTCCTCGTATTTGGCCACTGGTACCTGCAGCTACCAGTGTTGTGGGAGTCGGGGGGGCAAAATGCACGATGATTAGCAAATTACTTTTAGCATTCAATTTTTGAAGGCGGTTCCACTGTTACCACAAGGCCACATGTAATGCACTTGCTCTTATTGGTCGGGATATGTTATTCCAAATGGGAGCAAAACTTGTAAACCAGCATTTTTAGGAGCGGCTATGGTTGAGCAGCGTATCTTAAAACTCACGTGGACTACGACAACGCCAGTGTGGGTAGACCAGTGGCCGCTGAAACAGGAGAAGCTGCATATTTTACAAAATTTAGTTAAACAACAAGAAGCAGGTCACATTGTACCTTGCACAAGCCCTTGGAACACACCTGTTCTTACCATCCCGAAAAAATCTGGAACATGGCGATTGTTGCATGATTTACGAGCGGTGAATAGTGTAATGCAAAATATGGGGGCATTACAGCCAGGATTACCCTCCCCTGTGATGATCCCAGAAAATTGGGACTTACTCATCATTGATTTGAAGGATTGCTTTTTTACTATTCCTTTGCATCCTGAAGATGCAGAAAAATTTGCATTTACAGTACCATCAATCAATAAACAGGAACCGGCAAAAAAAATACCATTGGGTGGTACTACCTCAAGGAATGAAAAACTCACTTACTCTGTGTCAAAATTTTGTAGCATGATCCTTACAACCATTCCGAATGAAACATCCATTTTTACTAGTTTTTCACTATATGGATGATATCCTAATTGCTGGAGAAAAAAATGGATGTGGAAGGAACTTTACAAAGGTTAATAGAAACCTTAGAACAGAAATGTCTTAAAATTGCTCCAGAAAAGGTAAAACGACAAAATGCATGGCAATATTTAGGATGGACAATTACTGGGAGCACACTCAGAAGATCATACTCAAAACAGACATTAAGAGGCTCTCAGATGTTCAAAAACTAATGGGAGATTTACAGTGGGTAACGTCAGTTAGTGGAATAACTAATGATGATCTAGCTCCCTTGATGCCTCTGTTGGGAACCTTAACCAGAGCCGCTGAACGACGAAGCCTGACAAAGGAACAAGAGCAGGCATTGGATCACATTATAAAAAAGGTTTTGACAACAGTTATACAAAGAAAAAGAACTGATTTGCCTTTGCAATTTTTAATCGTTAACTCATCACCCAACTGAAAACACTTAATAGGACTGATAATCCAAATAGATAACCAACACATTTTAGAGTGGGTACTTTTATTCTATCAGCGAAGTTGATAAGTTTATGCATAATCAGGAAGGCAAGAATCTATATTAACGAAGCTGTGTATGTAATAAACCGACATTTTGCTTGATCATATTGATCGTGTGCTGTGTCCGTGACTTTTGCGTCAGCGGTTTGATTTTTCCTACCGCAACAGCTTCCCATCTCAAGGATTTCCCATCCTGCTGAGGTTTCCTGTCCTGAATGATGGGTTCCCACCCGCACAATGGCTTTTAAACTGCATGATGCTTTCCCATGCCAATGAGGATTTCTCAGCCCCGTCATGGTTTCCTAACCCAAGGGTCTCCCATCCCCACGATTTCCCATCCCAAGCATGATTTTTGGGGGGGGGTGTGAATTTTCCGACTGAGGAGAGGCTGGGATGCAAAGTATAGCATTACAAGAGGCATTCCTGCATTTGTGTGCATGAGCTGTCCCATTAAAACGGGGGCACCCCAAATGTGGTCTTACACATGGTTCTTATACCTTTCAAGCATTCAGGTGGAACGCGATTTGACCAAGCGCTACTTAACACACACACACAGGCTGCTGCTTTGCAAAGCGACTCTCATTCTGTGGCGACGTCATCCATCTGCTTCTTTCTTGATGCAGACGTCCCTGCGGTCGGTCTTGCTGCAGTTCCGTATCTCTGATGGCAGATAAGGGGAGGGTTCCCCAGAGGTGTCAGAGGGGCTGGCATGCTGGGGTGATCTGGGTAGTGCAGGGGTATCCTTTCTTCTTCAGGGTGGGGGCTGTCCTTCTCCTCCTTGCAATGAGCTGGGGTCCTTCAGTCATGCTGACTGAACCATGACTGAGCAGTATACAACGTAAACTAGATGTATCTTAAGAAATGTCATACAAGTTCCTACTCTCAAGACTAATTGCTACAATAGTTTTTCCTAGCAATGGGCTTTTCCTAGCAGTCCCTCCTTTTCTTTTGACCATCAGGGTCACACTATACTCTTCCTTCTTTAAGTCGTATGTTGAGCATATAAGGTAGTAGAACACTGTAAACACACACATCGATAATTACAAAGCCAAGCAAGATAGTGAATACAACAAGCCAAATCCTTTTAGTTCACAGTCCTCTACCGAAGTCTGGAAGCCAAGAGGTTAGCCACCCAAACAGATTCAGGAGAGACCCCTGCCTTACTTCATGTAGTATTTTTAAATGAGTCTTTCTCTTGTTTCAGTCAGTTTCATCTTTCTGGTCTTGACTTACATAAAAACCCAGCAGCTGTTATTCGACAATGCACATTCTCTCTCCTGCGCTGCTGAAAGGTGCTCTAGGGCTAATCCATTCGTGCGGAGGCGCCAGAAAGAGAGAGCGCCAGCGTTTGTGGGGCTGTGAATGGGGTTGCCTGGATACTTGAAGAGCAGCAAGAGCTTTTGGTCCTGGCCCCTTTGGGGTGGGAGGAATCCCTGGATGTTCAGTGTTTCCAGGCTGGGCTCTGGCTGTAGTCAGCGGGCCAGGGAGAGCGACTCTAGGGAACTTTTCTTTCTCCCAGCTTCTCCCCAGTTCCAGTCTCTATTAGAGGTAATGATGATTTGGCTTCCTGGACACATCCTAGAGAAGGTAGATACAGGATGGAAGTGTAGGCTGCTCTATACCTTCAGAGCTGTAGGCTGGGGCTGGAGCTACTATTTGCTCATTCTAACTTCTTTTCCATATTCTACACTAGGTAAGCATGGGGACAGCAGTGTAGTCCTCCTCCTGAGAAGTTGGGCTCAGTGTAGAATGACAAGAAGCCCACCCTGAGTGATACGGTGGGAAGCAAGACGGCAAAGGAGCACGGGCAAGAGAGCCGTTAAGGTAATGGCTGAAAGCCATTCACTCCTGGATAGAAAGTGGGAAAGTGTGGGCTGGAGAGCCAGAGGCCTCTGCTGCTAACAGTGGCACCAGGTAAGCAGTAACGGCTTCACCATCAGGCTTGGATTTTGTGAATGCCCAAAGGCAACAGACGTGGCTGGTGCTTATCCCTGAATGTTGGTGTGCTGACAATCTAGAGTGAATTCTGGGGTCTTCCCTGATGGCAGCCAGACTTAGCCAGGTGTTTTCTGTTAGACACAGAACTTAAAATGCCTTAAAAATGCATAGTGCGAACACAGGAGAGCTTGGTGGTGGGTGGGGAGTGGAATGGACTGCGTCCTTGTATGGAGGCCATGGCGGTGGTCTCCCTGTAGGTGCCGGCTGTAGGTGGACAAGCACGCGTTATCCTCTCTGCACCCTCGACGTACTGTCATCCTTCTTCCTTTTGCCCTCCCTCCGTACCCATCTGACTCCTGGGCTGATGGGTTGTATTGTTTTCATTACGGATGACCCTGCACACCATCGGTAGCCGAACCGTGTGGTGCCACGGACAGGTAGCTCTTGATGGCCCTGGGGGCGGCGGGCGCGGGGCTCAGGGACCGCCCAGCTGGATGTGTTGCAGACCACCTCCGCAGCGGTCACGGCCTGCGGGAGCCATGCTCTGCTCTTTGTGGCTCGTCCTCACATAGCGTGAGTCAGCCTAGGGCCCATCCCGCCGGCGTGCAGGGGGACCGGGAGGGCAAGCGGTGCCAGGGATGAAGTGGGGTGGGAAGTGGTGATGGGATTCGGCCACGATGGGTAGCTGTGACTTGTGCTGGGGGCCTCAGAGAGCTCTTCTTTTGTAGTTGCTGTTCTGACAGCTGCCTTCAGATCTGTGTTTTAGACGCGGAGCTAGACGTAGAAGAATACATGGTTGATGTGTGACATAGAGTGCTCACAAAAGGCCTGGTTTCCTGGAATTCTTCTAGGTCAAATGATAAGGAAATGGGGGAGGATATCTCATAATAACAAACTTGCCAGAATTCCTTGAAATCTGAAAAGCTTCTGTTTTCGTCATTAGTAGTCCTTTCTAGGAATAATACACGGAAGCATTTATGGAGCATAAATTGTGAACTATTCCTATTTTGTGTGTGATCACTGAGCAAAAGCACCCTGAGAGAGCTTTGCTAGATAGGCAGCATCTTTGGTGTTCAGACCATGGTTCTGATTCGGTCTGCAAAGGTAAGGGCTTTTAAAAGTAAAAATGTAGGCAGATTACAGGGAATGGCTGCTGACAGTGCCTGAAAATAGTTAGTCATAGCCAGCTTGTGTAAGTACAATGTCAAAACCATTCTCATGGCGAGATCTTTGCATTTTAAGCTTAATCAGGCCAAATGTGTCATGTAGTCGGGTTTCTTTGTTGGGGGCCTTATGTAAAAGGGCCGAAGGCTTTCCTCCTCTTCACAAGACTGACATGGTGTAAGCCAAGGCAAAGCACGGGGAGCTTCAGGCACACGCTGTTTTTTGCGAGGCTTTCTGAGGCTGTCTTCATAAGGAATTTCCTGTGAGGGTCTCTGCTCTGCAAACAGTGAATGGAGAGAATTCACATCCCTTTGGTGAAGTCAAACGAGATGGTTAGCTTAAGAGGGGAGATAGCACGTTAGTTGGAGCCCATTCTGCCCCACTTGTGAAGGCAAGCTCAACAAACGCCCAACATTTCTGCGATCCAACTTCTAGCCCTGCCAGTTTCGTTTCCACTGAAATGTAAAGCACTGGGCAGCTGAGAAGTGTGGCTGTTGATGGCCTGAGCTCCAAGAAATAGGCTGCGGTGGCAGGCTCTCTTCTGTGTTCTGTCTGTCTGGAGCACCGGCAGCGTAGGTGAATCGTTTTTAGTTATCGGCTACTGAAGCAATGGCGCAGGGTTTTCATGCTTTAGCGCAGTGCCTGTTCTGTGGCAGGGCAAGCTACTCAGGCTTTAGAATCTGGCTTATGCAGGTGAGACTTTGCTGCGGTTCGTTTTTCTCCAAAGATCTCCTGCGTTTGTAGCCTAACAGAAGCAAAAGCAACTCCAGCTAGGTCAGGAAAGAAGCTCATGCATTAGCAGCGTCTCCTTTAGTGACCCTTGAGAGCATTTTGCTGTTGGCATTCAAACTGTTTTAAAAAAAAATGAGACCGATTTTGCTGCTTGTGTTTGATTACCACACCTGCAGGTTTCTTGAACTGTACTGTTTGGGTGTTGAGACGATAGAAGCGCGATGTTAGATATCAAATTTGGCTTTTTTATCTCAAAGGGATTCTCTGAAGTGCTATGTAATTAGATATCAATATACGTTCTTACGAATTGACGAATGTTTTCTCTGTATTTATGTTGTTTTCAGAATACACCGCTGATAATGCCCTGATTCCTAAGCACTCATCGGTCGTTGTTAGAAGAATCCCTGTTGGAGGAGTTAAAGCTCCCAGCAAGACATACGCTGTGCAAGTATCCAACAAGCATTGTAGTCTTTGTCAGTGGTTTCCATGTGTTAACTCTTTTAATGGCTATTAGTTTACAGAGGCATTCTGATTGTATCTTTCTTGTTAAAGCTGCTGTTAATTTTTGTTGTCCTGGGGTAGATTTTAATGTATCCGTTTGGCTCTTTCTTGCATTTGGGGAAGGGGGGGCGGGATGTGGCAGGTATTCTTACGCCCCAAATCGGGGTCTTTTGCATGCTAGCTATAGAGGAGAGACCAAGGGTTGCCAGCTGGCGAACCATGCAAACAAGAAGTTCCACTCCTAAGGGATTCCTGCTAGTTTCCTAAAGACAACGTCCGTTTCAGGCAAGATAAAAACCAACACTATCCTAAAGCGTATTTCCTTTTGTGTGAGTACGATGAAGGAATAATTAATCCTTTCCAAACTTGAAACTGTTTTTACCCTAAGCTGGTATCTGTGCTCCAGGTTTTAACTCTATATTGCTGAGATTGATGGAGGACAGGGAATTGGGTGTATTGATTAAAATGACAGATATTCAAATGCAAGCCTGACTAGAGGATTAATGCTGTCATTTAGGTATTCATGCAGCCCAGTTCTCTCTCAGCTACATTAGCATTGTTTGACTGGTCATGTTTTCCAGCTGCCTTAAAAGATATGCCTCTCCACCACAATTAGTAGATATTATTCGCTTGTGGCTTTGCCATGTCTTTCTGATGTTGGTCCTCAAGAAACAAAGTAGCCTGGTGAGTTACAGGGAGTCTCAAAAAGAGAGTACAGCAGCATCCTGGTACCCAGGAAGCACTTGCAAGCAAAACCCCCTGAATTTCTGTGGCTCTGCATGTAAATTTTGGGCATATTACTGCAGGAGTACATTGTAGCATTTTTCAAAATATTGTGCCATTTTTCAAAATATTGTAGCATTTTTCAAGATTAAGTTAAAGCAAATTCTGGCAATTAAGACTTTTTTTTGTCACAGGGCTCCTAAATCGCCCAAAAGCCTCGGAACTGCTCTCAGGTGACATACCTACTGCTATTTTTAGTCAATAGAGCATATGGAACACATGTAGTATTTTGGCCCTTTCCTGGGCAAGTGTGGTAGACATCTGAACACAGGGCTTGGGCTTCCACAAAGAAACACTGTTCTAAAGAATCTGCTGCTGACATTTCTGTTATTTCTTTGTCAGAAGAGGGATTTTTTTTTTTTCACAGCAGTAGACTTGCACTTGGACGTGTCTAGGCTATGACTGTTCTTTCTCAGACACTCAAGTACTCTACCTGGTATGTATTTGTAATACTAGCGGTACAGAGATTGGCTAAAGTGACCTTTGTGTTTTGATGGTTGATGATTGAAGAACACAAACCTGTAGGACAGACTTCATCTTTTTGATACTGATGCAGCAGAGACAAAATACCGGAGAACTTCCTCTTGCATTGTTGTGTTCTATCTCTGTAAGTCTTAGAGTAATTTGTGACAAAGTGGATATGTGATTGTTGGGGGTTTTTTTTCAGCTGCACTGCATGGACCAAGAGAGAAGAGTTTCTGTGTAGGAATAAACGTCCACATTCACTAGACTATCAGAACATAATGTTTGGATGTTCAGGTTTTAGACTCTGTTTCCACCGCTTTATGTTGGGTACCAGTGCTGTGTTTTAAGTTCTGATTCCCTGTATTTCTTCTTCCAGAAGTCCAACTGAGCCAGTGAGCGGAAGATCAAAAGCAGTATGTAAAACACGATCTCAGACTTTTTGCTAGACACTGCACTTCATTCTAAACAATGTAGCCTTGTATTAATTTTCCAACCATTACCTTTATATATTTTCCAGGAAAACGCAGTATATGTTGTGAATAGAATGGATTTGATTCAGCATTATGAAGACTGAGTAAAGCCATCGTTCGCACAGTTTAAATGGGAGGATGTTCAGGTGTTTTGAGGACAGTTCTGTGCAGCTGAATGAGTCCTTTTCGTGTCCTTAAGTACCTGGGTATTTGTTCCTAGCGCTGTGAAATTGAAGTGCTATTGTTTGGGCCCCTCTGGGTACGTAAATGCCGTAAATGTCAATAGCGTTGCTACGCAAAGCGGTATTCTAGAGCTCTGCATTTGCTCTTTCTGCTTTACCTGATGAAGCAGTTTAGTTTAACAGTTTGTCTGCAAATGAAAATACCTGAAACCCAGTGTACAGGCTTTGGCACAAGGTTAGAGCCTGGTGCATCTGTGGCTAAAATGCCTGTCATCTTTCTTACCTTCTGCCTGCAGTACATGTTTGGAGCTCGGTGACTTCAGGGTCGCCTGCTGCTTTACTGTGCCAAAGGTGAAGCCTTTCTTCAGTCTACCACCACTTTGAATGTACCTTTGGAAAAGGGGCAGCATTTTTCTTCAGGTTTGAAAACACTGTCCTGCTGCTGGTAAAATATAAATAAGTAACCCAAGGAAATACTTATTTTGCCAGGCAACTATGCTCTGTTCGTAAAAGCATAAGCATGCGCATTTATACATGATGAGACATTAGCTGATTAGTTGACAAACTACAGTGAAAAGTAGTTTCCTGTAGTGATGCTTCCTTCTCAAATGAACTCCAGGGTTTTTTTTAAGTCCTTTTTAGCTGAAACTTGACAGCTTCCTTACCCCTTTGACTTTTCAGCAGTAGTGAGCATTTGACAAGGGCCCCTCTCTGAGATACTGTGGAGCAAGAAGTTGATCTCAGGCGGGTTTGGCTGGTTTAGTTTCTTCTCGTTAACCACATCGGCACTCTGAAGCTGTCGTAGGCTTGGACTTTGTTTTGAACAAGTACAAGTGGCACTAGGTTGGAAACGCCTCTTTCAGTGACACTCGGAGGTTATCGTGCCGCCTTTCAGCGTACAGTAGAGGTTAAGTATTGCTATGTTTGGATTGTAGAACTTGAATCTGTGTTTAATTTTTTTGGGAACAGATTGATGACTCTTCTGCATCCATTGCCCTGGCCCAGCTTATTAAGGTATATGTATCTTCTGGTCAAATACTTAGAAAAAACCCCAAACCTCTTTGCTTTGTAGTTTTAAATCTTATACTGTGACCCATAGCAGGATAACTGTTGTAATGTGAACACAGCTTTAATTTACTTTTTAATAATGATGTAAAGTATTTATTTTCACTTTAAACTGTGTGTATATTTTCATACTGTCCCATAAAGAGGAGTTGCCAGTTTGGGAAGATAGAAGGGGAGTACCTTCTCAGCCTCAACATAACGTTGCAGTATAACTCATCTTCAAGACACAAGGAAGCAGCATTTCAGCAGCTGTTTACCGTTTTTCGAACGTTTTGTTGATTTTGCGTTGGCAAGAAGCTAACACAGTTTTTACATAAGAATTTAATTGGCTGTAAGTTACGGACGCTTCAGGGAGGTTTGCAGCAGCCAAAATGGAAGAGTTTCTGGAGCATGGAGAATTGCATGGCTGTTTTTGAATTTCTAGTCATTATAGTTCTAGATCCATTCTGTGAATGTTGCACAATTTCATAAAATGTAGTATGTATACAGTGAACAACACAATCCTATTTATTTGAACGCAGATTGTGTAAATTGTGTAACTTCTTCCTTCTCTCACTGTAGAAATTAAACTGTGTACATTAGGAAAAACAAACAAACCAACAACAAAAAAACCTCAAATACTTAGCTTGGAAGGCAGGGCCACCAAAAGAAATTGATCTTCAGTAGTGCTGCCCCTAAAAGTGAAAAAGCTTGATTTCATTTTATGCTGCTGTGTCTGAAGCTGAATTTCAGCTAGCAGAAATATACTGCTAAGTGAGTAAAGCATTACTGAAGGGCTCTCCACCATGACAGCATACATTCACCATTTCCAAACAGGAACCACTCTACTGGTTCTTTCTGCAATGTTTTCCGCTGAAGGAATAGGAAGCTAAGCTGCCCGGTTAATTTTCAACGGGAGAACAGCAGTGCCATTCTTTCCTTATCCCCACACACAGGTATTGCTTTGAGCTTTGATGCCAGCAGCATCTCTCCTCTCCTTTCAGGGCAGCATTACAACACCAGGAGAGGGCGCCATCCAACCAGAAACGGAGGATACATTGACAAGATAGCACTAAGCATACACAGCTGAAACCCTTGGTCTCTCCTCTATAGCTAGCATGCAAAAGACCCCGATTTGGGGCGTAAGAATACCTGCCACATACCGCCCCCCTTCCCCAAATGCAAGAAAGAGCCAAACTGATACGTTAAAATCTACCCCAGGACAACAAAAATTAACAGCAGCTTTAACAAGAAAGATACAATCAGAATGCCTCTGTAAACTAATAGCCATTAAAAAGTTAACCCCTGAAAAGACTACACAGACACATAACTCACAGACACATTCTTGATCCAAAATGTTGCTAGTGAGCAGCTTCTGCAAGAGCCACAAAAGCAGTTTTCCAATGCAGTGGAGTAAGACAAGTGGAAGACAAAATGACGTCACCAAACCCACTTCTCTTCTTCAAATCAGCCATCTCCTCTATTTTGATCACTTTCAGCTTTCTCGGGCACATTTCAGAGAATTCTGGCAGGTTTGTTACTATGAGATATTCTCCCACATTTCCTTATCATTTTACTTAGAAGAATTCCAGGAAACCAGGTCTTTTCTAAGCAGTCTATGTCGCACATCAACCACGTATTCTTCTACGCCTAGCTCCGCGTCCAAAACACAGATCAGCAACTACAAAAAGCAGCAGCTCTACTACAACTACAAAAGACGAGCTCTCTGAGACCCCCCAACACAAGTCACAGCTACCGATCGTGGCCGAATCCCACCACCGCTTCCCAGCCCGCTTCATCCCCGGCGCCGCTTGCCCTCCCGGTTCCCCCGCACGCCGGCGGGATGGGCCCCAGGCTGACTCACGCTACGTGAGGACGAGACACAAAGAGCAGAGCGTGGCTCGCGCAGGCTGTGGCCGCTGCGGGGGAGGTCTGCGACGCCTCCAGCCGGGTGGTCCCCGAGGACCCGCGCCCGCCGTCCCCACGCACCTTCTTTGGTCTGGGCATTGGTGATCTGCAGGACGCAGCTGGCTGCCTTCCGCTTCTCACGGCCCATGATGTGGCGCTTGAGGTCACACAGGGAGATGTGGAGGCCGTTGAAGGTGACCGTATCATAGCTCAGCTTGGAGAACTTGTAGTGGATGCACGACATGGTCGGGGCCAGGCAGTGCCTGCTCCGCGATGGCGTCTACCACATCAACTCTGGCCGGCGACGGTGAACCTCCAGAGATTCCTTCCACCCCAAAGGGGCCAGGACATTAAAAGGACTTAAGAATTTAATTGGCTGTAAGTTACGGATATTTCAGGGGGGTTTGCAGTGTCCATAATGTGAATGGTGCGCTTTGTGAAAGGTGCAGTGCTAGCCAATGAACTTACTAGTCTTTAAAGTTACAATGGTTAGAGAAGGCAGGGCCTAATGCAGAGGAGCTGCTTCGTTCTTCTGAAAGTAAAGCCTGGAGTTCTTTGCCAAGAAAGAGAAAGCTCTTCTCACTGGTAACTTCTTCCTTCTCTTACTGCAGGAATTAAATTGTGCATATTTGGAAAAAGAAAAAAAAAACCCTAACCCCAAATACTTTGTTTGGAAGGCAGCCACCCAAAGAATTTGGTCTCCATTAATGCTGTTCCTAAACGTGTGCTTGGTTCTGTAAACCGTTTGGGTTCAAACAAGTTAGTCAAGGATCGGTAAATGTTCATGGAAATGATTTCATAGCTGTCGATGTGGATGATGTTACAGTTGAGGAAAAAAACCCAGTGCATAGGAAACAACCACTGAATCAAATGTTGAAACTAGTTGGTTGCTTTTGTGCAGGAATGCATCTCACACCAAAAGCATGAGTGGCTGATGTGAGTGGTAGGTGCTTGACGGTCCAAATCAGTTACAGTCACTCCCTTAGACCCTGCTGGTATCTGGAGCAGTGTGGAATAAAAACATGTGAACAAATACTACTTAAAAAGAGTCAGCTGGCTCCAATAATTTGAGATCTAGTTCTGCATAAGGTTTATATTACAATTTGTCTGTTAAAAGGACACAATCAACTGGAAAACACCTGCAGGTTTTGCTTGTTGTAGTTATTATTACTTCAGCTGAAGTTGTTAGTGGTGGGGAACGTGCACTTTGGCGTGCCTACAGCACACGGTGGTCAGATTTCTACTGGAAAGAATCTTTTGTCTTGCTGGGGGATTGGAAAAAGCTTGATTCCTTTTAATGCTGCTGTGTCTGAAGCTGAATTTCAGCAAGCAGAAACAACTTCCCCGACTCTTAAGCTGTGTGTCCTTTTAGTGCTGCACAATGTAAATAATGCTGCCGGCATACATCTTTCTCAAAGCAATGTACAGTGGGTATCTTCTCCTTCAAATAGTCTGGGGCTTAAAAATCAGCCTAAAAGTACTGGACAGTGTAATTTTTTCTGCACAGAGCTTTAGTCCACTTGCAAGCAAATGGAATTGGTTACTGGAGTCTTTATGTAAGGTACAAAGAGAGCCCCAGGTTTTGAGTGCCCAAGAAGGCTCTTTTCAAGGAGGTTCCCAGGCCCATAAACCCCATGCAATGGCGTAAGGACTCCCCAGAACATCTTCAGCACAGCTCTGTTTTCTAGCAGCAGCTGTTTCCATGCAGCCTCAGCCAGCGTTGTGCTGCTCTTTGCAGGATCAGGGGAGTGGCGTTGCCCTCGGCTGTGTGGGCTGAAATGTGTTTCTAATGCGCATGTCAAATAATTGCCTGTTGAACAGACTGCCAATCTGGCTGAAGCCAGTGCCTCCGAAGAAGAAAAAATCAGAGCCGTGATGATACAGTCTTACCATGAATATGACCCAATCAAGTAAGTGCTGATAATGCCAAATCTGTTCTTTGCAGACTATGGAAAAATTGTAGAGATGTCTGTTTTAACAAGAGAGACACAGGCATACCTTTTTCTTTCTTTTCCCAAAAAACGTCTAGTTGCATGAAGGAACCCTTGGGTCCACCTCCACCATCGTAGACTTGCTTTCGTTGCGGAAAACCTGGGCACTATATAAGGAACTGCCCAACAAATGGGGTAAGACCGCGGGGAACTTCTGGTGTTACTTACTTTTTAATTTTTTTCCCTTGGCAGTTGCGTAACAGAGAGATGTATACTCATATGAGGAATTGTTTCTCTTGGGGTGAAATACAGAGGTTATACGGCAATGTTGCAAAGCGGTTCAAAATTCAAGGGAAACCTGGAAGTATAAATGAAAATAGTCTTGTTTCTAGGTCATGGATGTTAAATATGTCCATAGATCTCCCTCTGTGAACTTTCATGCATATCTTTATATATTGCAGTGTTACTGGAAATGTTTCTGGTTTTACCTCTTTTTAATGAGAGTTGGCAGTTTTTAGTGTTTCCTGTGAAGCCCAGATGTTTCTGTTGAATGTTTGCGTGGTTTAATTACACAAGCCTCTGGCTGAGTATTCATGCCACTGAAGGTTAGTCAATGAACATATATGCAGGAGGCAGGAATTCACCCTTCCTATAGAGATGGTGAATATAAGTTTCTCCAGGGACTGATTCTGAGCACCGAATTAAGCTCTCGCTCTGAATTGCGCTTTGGAGGAGGAGCGGGTTTGTGCCTCTTCTCTGAGTGGAGGGTGAGCCAAGGGATATTTCACCCTTAAGGAACCTGAAGTTAAGGCAAAGAATGTCAAATGAGTTCAAAACGCTGCTCAAGCCTTTGGAACATCCTGGCTATATTCGTTTAGGAAATTATTTTAGTCGAGCAGCCCTTACGCTAGGTGAAAGGAGAGGATTAAAGGCTTTTGCTGCCTATAATAATCATTGAAATGTCATTTTAAGTGTGGGTCTTAAGAGGAGATATGTCTGCATTTCTTTTCTCAACAGGACAAAAAATTTGCGTCTGTTCCCAGAATTAAAAAGAGCACAGGAATCCCAAGGAGTTTCATGATGGAGGTGAAAGATCCCCATACAAGGGGCGCTATGCTGACCGACACTGAAAGATATGCAATACCAACTATTAATGCGTAAGTATGGAACTAATTGGACGGACCAAAAAGCGAATGAGACAAACCATGCCGAAATGTCTGAGTGGCAATGCAACTTTCTAAGATTAAAATAGGGTGGCCCTACCGGTCATGCCCCTGGAAGCTGGTTAAACTTGTGCTGTGCCAAGGATGAGAACAATGTCGATGATTGATACACTGACGCTTTGGTTCTTGCTAAGTAGTGCTAAGCTGTCTCTAAATAGGTGCTAAGTGGTGCTCACACTGGTCAAGGACTTTTCAGCTTCCCCTGCTCTGCCGGCTGCACAAGAAGCTGGGAGGGGGCACAGCCGGCGGGAGGGCTGACCCAGACTGGCCCAAGGGCTATTCCATGCCCTATGACATCATGCTCAGTATATAAGCTGGGGGAAGAAGAAGGAAAGGGGGACATTGGGCATGACGGCGTTTGTCTTCCCAAGTAACCGTTGCGCGTGATGGAGCCCTGCTTTCCTGGAGATGGCTGAACACCTGCCTGCCCATGGGAAGTAGTGAATGAATCCCTTGCTTTGCTTTGCTTGTGTGCGCGGCTTTTGCTTTCCCTATTAAACTGTCTTTATCTCAACCCATGAGTTTTCTCACTTTTACTCTTCCAATTCTCTCCCCCATCCCACCGGGGGGGAGTGAGCAAGCGGCTGTGTGGTGCTTAGCTGCTGGCTGGGGTTAAACCACGACCGTCCCTTTTGGCGCCCAACATGGGGTACGAAGGGTTCGAGATAACGACAGATTTAACTGGAATGTGCTAGATTGAATTTATAGCTGTTAGTGCTGTTCAGCTATTAATCGGCAGGCTTCTGTTCTTGCCACGGGGCATGCTTGCCTTACTGTGTATTAGAGTATATCACAGATGGAGCCATGGACTAAATGAACTCAGTGGACATTTTGTGGACATTTGTGGATGTTTTTGGACATTTTACAGGCATTTCACAGAGATGGTGATAGACTAAGGAAGTACTGAAGTAAATGGTATGGAATAAGGGGTGGATACTGTCCTGGTTTCAGCTGGGATAGAGTTAATTTTCTTCTCAGTAGCTGGTATAGTGCTGGGTTTTGGATGTAGGATGAGAATAATGTTGTTGTGTGGTGCATAGTTGCTGGCTGGGGTTAAACCATGACAAAGGGCAATGAAGCTGGAGAAGGGTCTGGAGCACAAGGCTGGTGAGGAGCGGCTGAGGGAGCTGGGGTTATTTAGCCTGGCGAAGAGGAGGCTGAGGGGAGACCTTATCGCTCTCTACAACTACCTGAAAGGAGGCTGTAGCCAGGTGGGGGTCAGTCTCTTCTCCCAGGAAACAAGTGATAGGACAAGAGGAACTGGGCTCAAGTTGTGCCAGGGGAGATTTAGATTAGATATTAGGAAAAATTTCTTCACGGAGAGCGGTTAGGCATTGGAACAGGCTGCCCAGGGAAGTGGTCCAATCACAGTCCCTGGAAGTATTCAAAACCATGTGGACGTCGTGCTTAGGGACATGGTTTAGAGGTGGACCAGGACGTTAGCTTAACAGTTGGCCTTAATGATCTCAGCGGTCGTTTGCACTATTAATGATGCTATGATTCCATAACGTCCCTCTCCCCAGGCACGGTTCCTGCCTGGGGTTTCATTGCCCCCACGGCACACGGTGGTGCCTGCACAGCTCCGGGTACCCCTGACAGCACTGGCCTGGGCGCCCCGCCATGCCCTGGCTCCGAGACCCCCAGAAGCTTCCCCCTGCAGCTCTGCTCCCCTGGGTGCCCACCACTACTCTTCCTCCTCCTCCCACACCTCCTCTTCCCCTGGGGAAAACCCCCTCCTCAGCAGGGATGTGCAGCCGCAGCAGGGCACACTGCCAGGGACCAGGAGGTGCATGTGCCACAAAGAGCAGGGCTGCAGCCGAGCAGGTACAGCAAAGCCTTGGGAGAGGGCTGCCCTTGGAGCAGGACTGAAGCTCCAGCCCTCTTGCCTGCAGCGGCCTTTCCCCGCCCCACCAAAGCTCACCCACTGCCGAATGAAGATTTCACAGCCACCAAGGAAAGACCCACAGTGTCAGACCCAGTTGTTTGCAGACGGGGCTTTACTGAAGAGAAAGGAAGCACTGGTGTTAAGAGCCCGGCTGGCCGGCACTGGTCCTCGTCATGCTGGAGGAGGCTCTTGCTGGACATCTCTCTCTGGGGAGCCTCTGTGCCCGAGAGGCTCTCCTGGCACTCACCGATGTGGACTAGATCTGCTGCCCAGAGCTGACGAGTTGAATACAAAGCTCTGTAGCCTTGTATGCACAAAGAGGTGCAGAGCAACACTGCAAGTCTAGTCAGGACACACGGGGTGGGATCTGCTTCTGTCTGGAGAGAGCAGGCCCAAGGTCCCTGCAATGCAATCCCAGCCTGCTGCTCTCCGTGCCATGAGGACTATCAGGAAAAGACCCTCTTTTCCCAGCAGCTGCGCGCAGTCAAAGGAAGGGCAGGCACTGCTGGGCAGGGGCAAACACCGGGCGTGTTTGGAGATCCTTACCTGAGGGACTCCTCACCACCACGGCAATGGGCTCTTCTCTCTACCTTCTCGAGGAGGCAGGTCGCTGCTCCTCGCAAAGCCCACTGGGTCCTTGGGGAACGGCTCCTACCACAGCAAGGACAAAGTCTCACATCTCAACCGAGACCCTCCTGCCTCTCCTCTCTCCCAGTCGCCCCCACCCACACAGTCCCATTCAACCCCACAGCCCCCTCAGTGCCGGCTGTGCTTGGGGCTGCAGAGAGGCACCTGGCATCAGGGACTGACCCCTGCCGTTCCCATGCCATGAGAAAGGAGGGGATGCTCTTTGTGTCCAGCCCCGTGGCACAGGGACTTGCTTCCCTCACCCGCAGCTGGGCCACCAGCCCCCAGCTGGCCCAGGTCTGGCCTCAAGCTGCCTCACACTCACCTTTTCAGAGGTGAGGGCTCCAAAAGGCAAAGACTCAACTTGTCCTCTGGGCTCTCCTCCTCCTCCACGGAGGGCTCTTTTCGGCCCTCTCCCCACCACTCTGGAGTGCCGCGAATGCAGGAGCCCTGCACAGAGAGAGAGAGAGGGATGAGCACAGGAGATGCCGCTGGGCAGCAGGGAAGGCGCCTCGGGCTGGTACGGCCCCACACAGGACAGTCAGCCCCCATGCTCCTAAGGCTTAGGGACCTTCCCACCTTGGCTCCCCGGCAGGAGAGGAATGCCCTTTTCGTAAGTGTTTTTCAATTCCTGCAGTACCTGGGACTGCCATTGCTCTCGCTCTTCATTCCAAGCCTTCGGGGCTGCCACTTTTGCCCTTGCCTTCTGCTGGAACTTCTTGCTTGCGCAAGGAGTCCCAGAGCTTGCGTCCTTCCTCCTCCGTGCACGTGTGGGGCTGTGCCTGCAGGGCCACAGCAATGCAGCAGCCAGCAGCGTTAGTATCCCCGGTGGAGGGCTGTGGGGATTTGAGCTCTCCCCCTCCCTCCTGCCCCTTCTTTTCAGCCTCTCCATCAGCCCTGCTCTGCTCGCAGCCCTCACAGACCCACTGCAGAGCCTTTCTGCAATGAGCCCTGAGCCAAGTGACCAGGGGGCTGAAAGCAAGCCAGCTGCTGCTATCCCAGACAAGCCTGCCAGTGCCGTTGTCATTGCAAACACCACCACATCAAGTCTTTGGGTGTTTCTGGAGATGACACAAGTGAAGGCTGCCTCTTGAGAAAGCCTCGGGAGAAGTGCTTCAGCCGTCAGCTAAGCACATGCTAAGGGGTCTTGTAAGGCGTCACACGCGTATAACTATGCTTTTCTACAGGTGGCTACAACACAGTCCCTCCAGGAGCCCATGCCACGTTCCGGTCCTGCCTTCCTCTTCTCTGGCCTAGCAGGGGGTGCAGGTTGGGGTCCAGCTTCCCACAGTTGGTGGCTGCTGCGTGCCCCTTGCCCTGACCGATGCCACTGCAGCACTGCCAGCTCGCTGCAGACACACAGCGGGAGGAGGTGGTGTGAGCACGGGGAGACTGCTCTGCAGCTGGGGCTCCCAAGCTGGGTGCCTGCTGCGGCCACAGAAGATGGCTCTGCCGAGAAGACGGTGCCAGGAAAAGCGCCTCTCTCCCCCGGTGCTGCAAGGAGCCGGAGGAAGGGCACTGCGGGAGAGGAAGCACTGCCCGTGTCTGGAGAGATTTACCACTTGAGCTTGTCCTGCAGATCCATCTGGTCGTCCCTCTGCCCCCTGCTCTTGCGGGCGACCTGCCCCAGGGTGCACGTCACCACCTCCCACAGGGCCTGGTCTGTCCATGGGGAAAAGCTCCTGCACCAGCAAGGACAAAGTCTCTCTGACCCTGCAGCTGTGACCCTCCTGCCTCTTCCCACACCCAGCCCCACACATACGTGGCCGCATTCCACAGCCCCTTCGAGGCAGGAGGACTTTCAAGCACCTGCTTTGGCCCCTGCCATCAGCCTCTCACCCACCTCGTTCCCACGGCTGGAGAAATCCCCGGCCGCTCTGTGCGGCCCCATGGCTCAGGGCTTGGCTTCCTTGACCCACCACCAGTGCCTCACCAGCACCCCACTGCCCCAGGCCTTGGCTGGAGCTGGCGCACTCTTACCGCTTCGGGGGGACAGTGTCGTGCTCAGGGACTGTGGATGGCTCTTCTTCGGCCTCTTCCCCCTCCTCTGTCATCATCTCCAGGGTGTCAGGGCTGGAGTCCCCTATCTCTGTGCTAGTCGGGAGGCTGACTGATGACTGCTTGGAGGAACTGGATTCCTGCACAAGAAGAGACTCTCATACAGCAGCCCTGCCCCCAGACGGTGCTGCTTCCCAGCATGCAGACCCCCAGACCACTTCTGGCAGGGACCCTAGCAGGACAGGCAAAGCCAGGAGAACGACCTCACAAAGTCCTTGCGGTGACGCCTGAGTGTCACCAGGGTTTCACGGCAACTCCCCGTCCCCCCTCTTGCTCAGGAGAGGCAGCAGCCACCCGCCCAGCTGTGCTGCAGCAGTGCTGCTATGAGGGCTTGGATGCTAGATGTACCTTGCAATCTCAGCCCCCCTGCAGGAGAAAGTGCTCTTTTTCTGCAGGAATTCAAAGTACCTGGCTGCTCTTGGACTCCTTTTCCTTCTTGGCCTTCACTGTGGGCGTCGCCTTTTCCCTCTTAGCCTTCCCTTTGGTCGCTGGCGTTGTTTGCCGCTTACTTTTTTCTCTTCTGCCAGCTTCTTTTTCTCTTTCTCCAAGTATTTCTGGACGTGTTCTGGAAGCTTCTCCTTCCTCTTTGAGCGTTTATTCTGCAGGGAGACCAAAAGGCAACAGCAGGCAGCATTAGTCTGCCCTGCAGAGGGCTGACCTGTTTTCATTCTTACCCTCCCTTCTGCCCCTTCTCCTCTGCCTTTCTCTCCACGCTGCTTTGCTCCCAGGTTCCTGCAGGCTCCACCAAAGAGCCCGTCTCTAATGACCAGGGAGCTAAGCGACCGCCAGGCTTAAAAGCACCTGGCCCCTGGCTATCCCAGACAAGCCTTGCAGTCAGTTGCCAACAGAAACATCCACAAGGTCTTTGGGTATGTTTCATGAGGCCAACGGAAGTGAAAAGTACATTCTCAAAGGACAGAGTAACCCGCCTCTCTTCAAGTAAGCACGAAAGCAACTAGGCAGTGGTCCCGTGAACACACGGTGAAGAATCTTGTGAGAACTGCCGTGCACAGAGTGACACTTCTCTACGGTCCTGTACGACATGCTCACTGCAGCAGCCCGTGTCAGGTACCTTTTGTCTCCTCTCAATAGTTCTGGCAATGAAGTCTACTGTTCTGGGTTTGTCCAGAGGAATTAGATTCTCTTTCCCCTCCTTTTCCTTCAAGGAGCTCCCCTGCCTGGCTGGTAGCTGCCTGCAAAGACACAACAGGGTGCGTTGGCAGGAGGGCAGGAGGAGCTGGTTCTGCATCTTGTGCTTCCAAGTGGCACGCCTGCTCCTGCAACAGAATGCGCTCTGCTTGCCTCCTTGTGATCAAGTCCCAGAGACAGAGAAGACCCCACGCTGTCAGACTCGGATGTGCCCAACAGCCACCCGAAAACTCAGGATGCCCAGGTCTAGGCCCTCTCTTGCTGCAGCAATGAGAGCAAGAGGGGCCTATGCCCGGAGATACCGCTACGCCCTCCAGCTCAGTGCACTGAAGTCTGCCTGCTCAGTGGTCCGAAATACAGAGTGCTCACGAGCTCTACAAGCAGGCTGGGCGCTGGGGATGCAGTGTCAAAAGGAGGAGGACACGATCCCATTCAAAAAGCAATCCTGACACTGAGCGCTCTTTCGCTTTTCTCTTTTGCAAGCCATAAGACAGGCGTTAGCAGAGAAGAGGCTATCAGAGGAATCCTCTGCAGTAACTAACGGCAGAACACTGTCCTCAGCCAAGAGAAAGGTCGGGGTCATTTCAATCTGAAGGAAAGCCAAAAAGACCTTCCGCTCCTGCAAGGAGCATCTGCAGTTAGTTACTCAGCAGATCTGCACAGGAGGAGCAAAGAAAGAAATGATGCTGCCACCAGAGTCTCCCAAGAAGCTACGAGATGCTTGCCGTCCACCAAGAAACCATTGCTTAGTGGGACGCGGGATAACAGCACTTTGAGTTCGTCTAGCCTCTGTGTCCAGGAGAAACATCTCGCTCCAACAGAGACGAGAGCACGGGGTCACCCTGATCCAGTCATGCAAGTGTCTCACCTGGCACAAGGCTCACTCCTCTCATCTTTCTGATGCTGCTCTGACTTCCCAGTCATTGCAGGTAACCGCTCTGGAGAAAGCCTTGCTCGACGAAGGAGACGCTTCTCGGCAAGATCCTCTAGAAAGAGGAAATGAGACGACTCTTCAGAACAGCATCTTGGTGCTGTTATGGGAACTGGGTGTCCCAGTTCCAACAAGAGCGACGGGCAGGTCTGCACAAGCCTGTGGTAACTCTGATGAAGGTGGTCCTTTTCATCCCTTTGGATGAAAGCCATGTTTCCTGGGAGGTCTTGGGCCTTTTCCGACCCTGTTTTTTTTGTCCAGCTCCTCATGCCTACAGTGCCCCATTATTCCCTGGGGAAAACTGTTTGGATGGCTTTCCATGTGCTGAAATGGGGGGGCTCCCTGGGAGATGCTGGTGGCCTCCCAAGAGTCATGGTCCCTTACCTTTCTTTCCACTGCCATCAGCTTTTCCCCAGCGCTGCTCTGGGGCGGCCTTCGCATGTCCTGTCAGGTCTGCTTTTCCTGTTGGCATTTTAGGCACGGTCTCAAGCTTGTGCCTGGAAAGTGCAAGAAGGCAGCAGGCTGAAGAAAGGACACCGCATTGTTTCCCAAGGCAGCCCATCCCAGAGGACCATAGTGGGAACTCCAGTGCCTGGAGGGGCAGGCCAGGCCCCGTCAGCCTGCGCCAGTGTTTTTCCATCCTTCCCGTGAGAATGGTCGTCCTCCCACAAAACTGCTTCTGGGGAAAATGATTCCTCTCTTGCTCATAGTGCACATGGAGAGCAGCCTAATCTCTAGTGCTCTGATGATCCAACACCCTTTGGAATTCTGATGTTGTCCTCCAAGTTTCTGGGAGAGCCTCGCAGATTAATGCCTTTGCAGCGCGAAGGAGTCCCCTCCCTCCCCTCAGTCGTCCATGGCACTGCACGGCAATGTTGGCACGAGATAGAGCTCTGCGGAACCCCACCAGATGCAAGCTCCTGCTTGGACAAGAAACCACCCCTCTACCCCCTTGGCCCCAAGCAGAAGGCAGTCTCATGCACAGGAAAGAAAAAGAGCAGGAGAAACCTGGTGCAAAATGTTGCCTAAATGCCTCTCTAGGTCCACAGTAGGACAGACGCATAAACCAGTGTCGCTCTCCCACGTTCCTCCAAAGGAAGTCAAACCGAACAGGAGCAAGCAGGGAGTTCCCTGCCAACATGGCCTCTGAAACACTCACTCCTCAGTGCCATCCCGAGTATGGGTCTCAGCACCTGGCAAGGCAGCCCTCCCAAGCATGGGCCGAGAAGCTGCTCACTTGCTCAGCCAAGGGCTGCAGGAGCAAACGTACCCTGGGAGGACGATAAGATGTCCAGAAGAGGTCTGGGCAACAGCAGTGTCATGGCGTGAGAAGACCGAGTGCCTCATCTCCGGCATCTGCAACGAGGACGGAGACAGATGACGGGAGATGGGGATGCTGGGCAGGGCTGGCTGCTCAGTCCACCTTAGACCAACACAAGCGAAGAGCCAGAGCTGCCTAAGGGCTCTGGCCTCAGCAAGCCTTGCGCTGCCTCTGCCTCTGCTCCCTGCCCCGAGAGCGGGGCAAGCAGCGCTCCCCACCATCAGCGCTGGCCTTTTGTCACAAAGCGAGGCCCCTCTGCTGGTATCTCTTGCAAAGCCAGACCGTTGCACGCAAGGGAAGTGCTCTACAGAGAGCCTGCTGCACTGTAGGCCACGAGGAGCCCAGGTGGCTGAACAAGGCACGGCAGGCCAGCAGAGAAGCAGCCCCCCAGCCCCCAGAACGCATGGCAGAAGAACCAGGAGTGGCGCTGGGAAAAGGAACAGCCTACCTCAAGAACAGCTTGCAACGCCTTGTCAGTCCCATTCAGCCTTTTCAAAAAGTCTCTGTAAAATCTCATTTTTACGTCTCTTCCCTGGATGATCAGCATGCCCACGTCCCCCCAAACGAGGGCGACGTTCTTCCTGTTCTCTAGGCAGACACGGAAAAGACGCATGGTCCTTTCCATGCAAAGCTGCACCGTGCCCTCAGAGACAGCGTTGTCAGAGGCTATGTGAGCATACGGCAGTTGCTCAAAATAGTGGCGACCTGAAAAAACAAGAGAAGAGGCACCCATGAACTTGCAGAGCTGCTAAGCAGGTGTCCTGGTTTCAGCTGGGATAGAGTTAATTTTCATCTTGGTAGCCAGTATGGGGCTGTGTTTTGGGTTTAGGATGACAACAATGTCGATGATACACTGATGCTTTGGTTCTTGCTAAGTAGTGCTAAGCTGTCTCTAAATAGGTGCTAAGTGGCACTCACACTGGTCAAGGACTTTTCAGCTTCCCCTGCTCTGCCGGCTGCACAAGAAGCTGGGAGGGGGCACAGCCGGCGGGAGGGCTGACCCAGACTGGCCCAAGGGCTCTTCCATACCCTATGACATCATGCTCAGTATATAAGCTGGGGGAAGAAGAAGGAAGGGGGGACATTGGGCGTGATGGCGTTTGTCTTCCCAAGTAACCGTTACGCGTGATGGAGCCCTGCTTTCCTGGAGATGGCTGAACACCTGCCTGCCCATGGGAAGTAGTGAATGAATTCCTTGTTTTGTTTTGTTTGCGTGCACGGTTTTTGCTTTGCCTATTTAACTGTTCTAATTTATTTTACTTCAATTATTAAACTGTTCTTATCTCAACCCACGAGTTTTCTCCCTTTTACCCTTCTGATTCTCTCCCCCATCCCACTGGTGGGGAGTGCGCGAGCGGCTGCGTGGTGCTTAGTCGCTGGCTGGGGTTAAACCATGACAGCAGGCTGCAATCAAAGGTCTGCAGCTTCCAGGCCCTCAGGCAATACATTGCTACTGAGCTGTCTCGCTGTGCAGCGCCTCTGAGGGGGAGCTCAGGTCATCCCTTCCTGTTAGGAGTGGAAATTGAGGTGTGGAGCGCACAGCTATGGTTTCTCTGATACAGAAAGGGAAAGAAAGAGTCCTAGGCTCGTGGCGGGAAGGCAAGTCATGGCTGCAGGACAAGGTGGGGAGATAGGCGCCAGGCCTCATGGCAAGCTGGAGGGTGCCAGGCCACTGGAGCCGTGCCCACATTCGGTGCTCTCTTTGTCATTACAGAGGAACGCACCCCAAACACAGACCCAAGCACCTGGTGCCCCCCAGGGTCCTACGACAGGTCCTACAGCACAGGTATCGTATTCACGGGGTTTTGGAACGAACCATCTTTCCGCCCTGGGTTTCCCCGGCTTTTCCCCCTTGCAAAGCGGCTGTGAGAGCCGGGAAGAGCCCTGGCATTTGCCTGCACGAGGTCTAGTGCAGCAGAAAGAAGAAGCGAGAGGTGAAACAGCATGTAATGAGAAGACACAGCACCAAGAAAACTGGAAGGAAACCTGTAGTTGAAGCAGGTCAAAGAGTGTGTGCTGTTCTGCGGTATTGTCCTCTGGTGACTGTTTAAAAGGAAAAGGGGGGCAGGGTCCTTTTCAGAGCAGGCTGTTTTTGTCGAGCTGAAGCTGTTCTCAGGACTGCGGCAGGAGTTTGGTACTCCGCTCAGTCACCTCTGGACACCAGAGCACACCTCCCCATTCTGCTCAAGGGCATGCGCCGCTTTCCGTCTCTCTGCTTACCAGGAACATCTATCCAACCGTATCGGAGGTCATGATCCTGCGCAATAGCCTTTGCAAGATGAAACACGGGTCTCTCCACAACCACCAGATCCTTCTCCATGCTGGCTACTCACTCTCTGACAACTGCAAAAGTCCCAAGTCCAGGAATGCAGACAGCCTGAAACAGATGAGATGGAGGATCAGAAGTCGTCTTGGCGGGACAGACGGATGGCTTGTCAGAGAACAGTGATGGTGCTTAGTGCCCTGCCTGAGGTACAGAGGAGCAAGATGGGCTCTTTGGAAACCTCTGGAGAAGAGGACCAGGGGTCTGTGCTTTTCCTTCTTACTCCCCTTCACAAACATCCTTTGGCTCAGTAAGATAAGAGGCGGGGGGTGGTGGTGTCGTCCCCCACTTGGAATAAAGCCTGAAGTGTCCCAGGCTTCCAAGTTTGGTCATGCAACTCTGACTGTGGGGACTCCAGAAGCCCAGAAAAAGTCCAGCCCTTGTTCTGACACTAGGCCTGGAGCACATTGTACATCTGAACGGACAGAGGAGCTGGTCCGTGCATTGCAGTGTCATGCTGGGGCACTGTTCCTGCTTTCAAAGAAGGGCAAGAACAATTGCACTCCATGGCAAAGGGCTGTCAGGGCTTCATCAGCCTTCATCAGGATGTGAGGGGAGGAGAAGGAGGCAAGTCCCACCCGGTGGAGAGCCAGCCGTTGGCTGAGGTACCATGATGCGCTGGCCCAAATGTTCGCCAACTCTGGAAAAACAAGGGAAAGACATGTCATCCTCTGAGGCAGCGACCTCAAAACCATTCAGCCCACTCCTGTCCAAGGACCGGTGCATTTCTGACACAAGCACTTCAGATGGTCTCTCTAGAGCCCGGCAAGAACCAAAGGACACCTCAGCCTGCCTCCAAGACGGCTCCGTTCCTTGCAGGTGCAGCTCTCCAGGGTGTGACCCACTCCCACAGGAAACTGGCAGTGGATTGCCACGCCAGCGAGGGTACGGTGCTGTGCTCCAGGGAAGTTTCAGAGGCTCAGGGCAGGCCCTGGTGGCTCCCCAGCAGGGGCCAGTCTCTCTGTGTTGCATCTCCCAACACACCGACTCCACATGGCCCACGAGTACCTTCAGCTCTTCCACTCAGACCTGAGCTCAGGGTGGGCAATGCCCACCGCCAAGGCAAGGAGCAGCCCTTTGGGGCCAGGGCTTTCTGCTTGGGGTGCCCCAGGAAGGCAGGGGCTGCGTCGGGAAGAGAACCAGGAGCCCTGGTCTCCCAAATCAGCCCCTCAGCCCTTAGGGATGGTCAAGCAGGTCCCTCCTTGCAGTCAGCAGTCCTGAGCAGCCACCCCCACAGCCCTCAGCGTTTCCATGCCTGCTTTCAGAGATGTCCTTGATGCGACAACACGCAGGAAATTGGGTCTGAAGGCCTTACCAGAATTCTTGAGCTTCTGAGTTGTTGGAGACAAGTGAGGCAGCAAGAAGAGGTCTTTGGCCATCTTAGTTCCACCCTTGCTTCAGGTCAGCTACTGCAGCAGGTGGATGGCCGATGGCTTTCTTGCTTTCTGCAAAAAGCCTCCTCCTCCTCTCTGCTCTCCTCCTCCTCCTCCTCCTCTGCCCTTCACCACCCCCAGTGCTGTTGTGCTGCCTCTCTCCGCCTTCTCATCCTCACTGCAGAGCAGCCCCTCCAGAGCAGAGCGGTGGCAAGAGCAGCCCCCAGCGCCTGGAGTCCCCTTGGCCTCGCTGGGGTGTGTAGGGCGGATGCTGGTCACGATGGGGAAAGGGGGGGCTGTCCCACTGTGACCCCAGACCGTGTCACAGAGGGGCTGCACACCCTCCGTCTCCCTGCCCCACCCACCCAGGCCCTGCCAGGGGGGCTCCGCAGTGGGCAGGGGCTTCAGGGAGCTTCCCCCACCTCACTGACTCCTCACCAGGAGGGGTTTCCCAGGCTGGGGCTCACCCCTGCCATGTCCCCACATGTCCACACCGGGCTCTAAATGCTTAGGGGCTTCCTTCTACCCTTCCCTGCTTCTTCTTCTTCTTCTTCTCTCTTACCCAACCTGTCTGCAGTGGGGAGCACCAAGCTCCCCTGACTGGCAGAGCTTTGGCAGGCGATGGCTGCTCACGACTCTTTTGGAAATGGCTGGAACTGTCTCTGACCGGCTCCCACAAAACCTGACCTGCTCCGACACGGGTCCCACTGCAGCTCCCGCTGCTCACTCCTTGTTAGCCACGCCCAGCACAGAGCACCCCTGGCCCCCACAAAACACTTGTTTAAGGACCCTTGGGACATGCATCCATTACAAACGCTGCCTTTAGCGTCCTCACAGTGGAAATGAACTCCACCCCGCCCTCTCAGAGCAGACCACAGGCGTTACTCCTAACAGTGGGGCACGGATATTGCTGAAATCCCCCCCTGCAAACCCGGCTGGGGGCTCCATGGCGTCACAGCCCTGAAGTTCACCCATCCCTTTGACACTTTTTCCAGTATTGGAAAAATACTACTGTTGCACTGCCAGCCTCATCTGTGATGCTGATCTCCCCTCTGTTTCCCAGCATATTCCTCTCCAGCGTAGGTCACTCTTTGACTGTCCGGGCATCCCACCACCGCATCAGGCATTGCCAGAGGGGCATCACCTGTGTGTTATGGCACCCAGGAATGGCCAAGAGCTGTGACAAACCTAGGCGCGAAGCGAAAACCTGTCTGTGCCCAGTTGACTTCAAAAAGAATGACAACTCTCTTTCTTCTAGATCCATTCCAAATCTCCTGGTGAGACTGCACCACTGCCAAGAATATAGTCGGCAAGGTTTGTAAGGAGAAGGACTACGTGACCCTGGGAGAGCTTGTGGGTCTGGGATTTGGGCCTCTTTTTTTCTAGCCATATCACTCCATCTAATAAAACCTGGCTGCTTCTTTGTATTTCTTGTTATTATTATTATTTGTATTTAGTATTATCATTCTCATTATGAATATTACTGCAAACAAGTTCAAACTAGAAGGCTGTGATCCCTTCATGACAGCTCTGAGCCTGAAGGAGCCTGGGGCCCGTGAAGGGGACAGCGAGGGCATTTGGAGCCGTCACCCCACCTCCTGACTCCCAGCCCAGGCCAAGCCACCGCGTTACCCAGGCTGCCAACATGGCTTCAGTTGGCTAGGCCCCGCTCACCGTCTCACGTCTCTTGACTCTTGGATTCCTTCTTAGAGTTGTGGCAGGTAGCAAGCTGCTTCAGGAGTCCATCGCGGGGATGGATACCTGCCTTTGTTAACACTGAAGCCATGGCTTTTCCTCACCTCGTTCCTGTTTGCTGAACTGGTACGTAGGTCTGGTCATTTGGGAAACCAAGCTGCAGCTGGATGGCCATTCACAGACAGGCTCCAATCCAGAGGGTGAAGGATCTGAATGTCCGGATGCCACAAACCTGTCTCCAGGGAGCTCCTTAAAACAAAAGAGGGAAAAAGCCCCACCGTGGTGGGGAACGTCAGAAGAAGTCAAGTCGTATGTTACATTTTAGTACTCAACCAGCTTAAAATCTCACGTGTCACCTCTCCTTAGGCATAAACGGCTTCCTGAGCAGAATGGGACCTTGTTTTCCTGCTCACGTCTTTGCCCTTAAGAAAATGGCTTAGTGTTTTAGCACCACATGTTTGACTGTCACCAGCCATGATTTCTAAACAAGCAGAGGGATAACTTAGAGGGTATTAACATTATCAAGTAGCTGAGGCATTACTTAGTAAAACGCACTTTTCCTGGACAGGTACAAATACGTACAGCCATTTGCAGTCCTCAGAGCATCTAACCTCGCAGAAAGTCTTGCCTCTCATGTTAGCTCAGGTAGGTTTTCGATCCGTTCAGGTTTTTGCCAGGGAGGTGGGGGGGTGGGGTGGGTTATAAACCCCCCCCAATACCTTAAAAGCACTAAACTTTTCCTCATTTCCAAACGCGGGAGGGGACAGGCGGTGGAAGGGGGGGGGGGAAGGGAGCAACCAACGTGCAGTCTTAGTTTGTGAAATTCACACCATATATCTGAGGGCGTTGTCCAAATGCTTCTTGAATATTGTCAGGCAGAAAGAAGACTTAGCAGAAGAGACATGAGGAATCTGTGAAGGTATACTGTTTGAATACAGCCTACTGTCAAAGGTGCGGCACCATCCACTTTTCACAGGTCAGTGGAGGCTTCTCCCTCAGTAGCATATGGATGTCAGGGCCAATGGAAACGGAAAACTTCATCTCCTCCTCTAGATACAGCCAAGAAAGACAGAAGCAGCATCTACCAGCCACCAGCGCCTTCTAAAACAGTACTTAACACAAAGACAGACTAAATATATTCTCAGCCTAGCAGAGGTGCGAGTTAGATAGCATTTTTTTCTCTTCTAACATTTTTGTGGACATCCATTCTTCTAATACGAAGACCATGTTTCACCGCGGAGCTCACTTGGAAAGAGCTATTCATGCCAAATCAAATAGCTTAAAAAGAGTGGGAGCAGAACGTCTATGACATTTCACTTTTACACCCACAAAATTAGCCAAGAGACAAGGAAAAATTAAAACCCTGCAGCTGCGAGTACTGTCTTAGGCAGGGTCTCTGTGACTATTACGCCTTTACGCCAGGCAAGGAGTGCGCCGGGACTTGTAAGCTACATCAGTCGCACGTTGCAACAAGCAACTCTCCTGTTAATCGCATGCTGAATTCAACAAAAAAAAAAATCAGCGGAAACCCCACCAAACCCACAGAAACCAAACACAGTTGGTTCTCTGCTCTCTTTGGAGCCCACACAAGTCGGTCACCACAGCCCTGGCCGAGAGACTGTCCATAACAGAGCTCGGTTCTGCCCAAGGCATTTTCGACGCCCTCTGTCCTAACCAGAAGAAGCAGAAGCAGTACCCCAACGACCGCAATGTCTCCAAAATGAAAACCGTCGGGGGAACGTACCATCGGGCAATGCCTGCAGCTCACAGGCTTCATCCTTCTGCTGCAAGAGCCGAGGACAGCCTGGGGAAAACGCCGGTGTCAGAGGGTGCAGCCTGCAGCCCTCCAGCTACACCCATCCCCACAGCCCAGGCCGCGCTGCTCCAGAGAGCGCAGGCTCAGAAACCTCCTCCAGGGCCGGAGGCAGCGGCCACGTTCCTGAGCCCAAGGCCCAGGGGCTACCACCAGATCAAATCTGTCACTCTCTCAAACCCCTCGCGCCTCACGTTGGGTCCCACGATGGTCCGGGGCTGATGCAGGCTGCTGGAGCCTGGTGACCGAGGCCGGGAGACAACTGTCCTGCCAAACCTCTCCCAGGCCCAGACCCCCCAGCACTGGCCCGGTCCTGGCCCGGTCCTGGCCCGGTCAGGCACTGCCCCAGTGGCAAGACACCCCCCACATGGGCAAATCACGCCCAGGGGCAGATACCCCGGCCATGGGCAAACCTTCCCCCCAGGGCAAATGCCCCCACCCCAGGTGCAGCTCCCCCACCCAGGCACAGATACTCCCCAGGGACAGATACCCCTGGGGGCAGAGATCCCCACCCCATGTGTAGCACCTATTTACCTGTTTACCGTCTTTCTCTCAAACCACAAGTTTTCTCACTTTAACCTGTATCTTTAACCTGTATCCCAGGGCGCTGGGTGTGGAGCAGGGCTCTGCTGCCTGCAGCCGAGAGCCCCGCTTAGGGCAGAGCCCGGCACCAGGCAGGCTGGCAGCAGGGAGGGGACCCCCAGCCCAGCCCCGGAGAGCGGAGAGGTTCCAAGGGACGTGCGGGGACGGCCTGGGCTTGGCCCCAGAGAGGGGAGCTGCTGGCCAGGGGTGGCGAGGAGCTCTCTCCTGCTGGGCATTTGATGGCCTCCCTCCTCCTAGCCCTTGGGGAGGTGACTGTGGGGAGCCTGGCTGATGGCACCGGGCACGGCCTGGCCCTGTCCTGTGGACGCCATGCTCTGCTCAGCCCTGGCAGCTGCTGGGATAACGGCGGGATTTGGGGTCTGGCCAATGCTGTCGCACTGGCGAGTGGGCCGTGTCAGGGGCAGAGGCCAAAGGGCTGGGAGCCCAGCGGAGGTGGCGCAGGGTGCCCCTGGGGGCACAGCTCTTCCCTCTCCACAGGAAAACTTCTCCCCCGGCTCCCGGACAAGGATGTGCAAGCCCAGAGCATGCCAGAGGTGGCCGCGTCTGAACACCACGATGAAAGCTCCAGGTTTTGCAGTCCAGCAGGGCAGCTGGGGCCTTGTGGCAAGGACACCCTGCCTCAGTGTGTGCTGTGCTGCCGTGGGCTGCTGGAAAGCTTGGGCGTCAGGCAGCTCTCAGGGCAGTCCTGGGGCCTTCGGGGTCCACCTTTTGCCCTCGGCCTCCCCAGAGAAAAGGCTTCCACCGGAGGTGAACAAACAGGACTTCTTCAGGGGGAAAGCCCAACAGAGGGCTGGAATTCTAAAACCATGATGGGGCCAGGGTGTGCTGAGGGGTGAGCTGTCCTGCACACAGTGGCAGAGGCCCAGAACAACGCTGTTTGCTCAGCACGCTCAGGGTGCTTCCCGTGTGAAGGACACCACGGCCTTGGGCTTGTGCTTTCAGCACACCACCTTTAATCCAACAGAGCCGTTTTCTTGGAGAGAGCTTCACTTCTGCCCGGCTTTGCAGGGCCAGCAGCAGAGCGCCCACAGGGCCCATCCCCGTTTTGGCTTCTTCCTGGGAGTTCTCAGGATCAGCACGGTCTGAATTGCCAGGGACGAGACCGAGAGGTCGTCATCTTTCTCCAAACGCTGGAGGGCTGCAAGAGGAGGAAAGAGAACAGAGCTGAAACCCACCGATCTGCAGAGACCCCCGCAACGCATCCCTTCCGGACCATGCCAGCTCCACCCATCCCTTTCCCTGGCCAGGAGGAGCAGGTGGGACAAAGGCATCAGCGGGAAGCTGCTGCTCAGGAGCGCCCCAAATGCCCCTGAGATGTTCCTCTGCCCTTGAAGCGCTTCCCTGCAGCAGGGCAAGGCATGGCAGCACCCTGCCCAGGCTGGGGCCCCTGCCCCACCAGCCCCGCCATGCACAGCACTGCCCCTGCTCACCGTTGCAGATCTCAGCCAGCTTCTCCTCGCTTTGGTCCCTCCGGTGCCGCGCAGCGAGCCCTAGGCACAGAGCTGTGTCAGACCTCCCGCTCCCCAGCGTGCTCCCCCTCAGCAGGGTGACCCCAGGAAGGACAGTACCCGAGGCGGGCTGGGACTGAGCAAGGCGGCCACCAAGCCCACCTGCATGGGCAGGGCTGGGAGAGGGAGGCCCAGAGCCCCTGGCTGCCCAGGCCCTGCACGGGGCAGCCAGGGCTCTGGCAGCCACAGGGCTGCCCCTTGCTGCCAGTGCAGCGGCTGGGACTGGGGCCACGCTGCCAAAAGAGGGACCCCAGGGGCTGTGGCTCACCAATGAACCTCACGGCTGCCTCTCGCAAGGGGACCTGAGCATCCTTCAGGTATGGCAGGCTCTGACTCAGATAGTCTTCAACTCTGCTCCTGTCCTGCACCAGCTGGAGAGAGCACAAGGGCATGGGGCTGGCACAGGCCCTCCCCAGTTACCCGGACGGGTCCCTCCTCCCAGCACCCCTGGTCCCCCTCCCACCTCAGGCCATTCCCGTGTCCCAGCCAGGAGCCCTGTGGGGCTGAGGTTCAGAGAGAGCCGCAGGCAGAGGCAGGTCTGGAGGTCCTGAGCGCCCTCTGTCCCACTGCCAGGGCCTGGCTGGGCTAGGGTCTCGTTCGACATCTTGAGGGTGGGGAGGGGAGAGGGGCCTGGAGAAGAGCCCTTGGGGGGGCTCTGTGCCTGGGGGCAGGGAAGGCGGGTGCAGCTCCAGGCTGCGGGCTCTGGGCTGGAGCAGGGCAGGCCAGGCACAGCTGCACAGGGGCACCCCTTGTCCAGCCCGGGCCCTGGGCCTGGGGGTTGTCCTCACCAAGCACTCCCCAATTCTCCAGGTCTGCTCTGTCTGCGTCAGGTGCTTGAGCTGCCTCCACTTCAGCAGCTTTGCAGCGACAAGGAGGGCTTCCTGAGAGGCCTGCAGAGGGGGACAGGGATTGGGGGGATTGGGGCTCAAAGCCCTGGCCTCCAACACCTGCAGGGCCAGGAGTGCAGGGAGCAGGGATGGGAGGGGACCCCACATCTCCGTCCTCTGCAGCAATGGTGGGACTGGGGCAGGGATGGAGGGCAGCTCTGCCCTGTCCTCTGACTCGGGCAGTTGGAGCCTGGGGTGAGACAGACGCCAAGAGGCCAACTGCCAGCAGCCCTTGCCCCTCCCTGATGCCCAGCCCACCCCTGTGCTGGCAGCACGCCCTTCCCCGCATCACTGGTCACGTTTGAAATCTGTACCTTGGCCACGCTCTGATGCTTTGCAGTCAGGTTCTGCACACAGGAGCCGTGGGCCAGATCTGCAGCCGTGGCTGAATGGGCCCGGGCCCACGAAAGGCCACGCATGAGGTTTCCATCAGGCGGTGCCTGTGCCAGCCCCCAGCATTCACCACCAGCCACACCAGCCACACCAGCGCAGAGCTCCCCAGGGACCGGGCTGGCCCTCAGCAATGCCTCCGGGGCACACATGGCCGCCTCAGCCTTAGCCCCTTGCCATGGCGCCTGGGGAGAACGTCTGGTCCTGCCTGGCAGCGCAGCTGGGGGAGGCCTCGCGGAGCTGAGAGCAGCTCTTGGCCTGCAGGTGCTTTGCCCAGGGGCTGCGCTGGGCCCCAGCACAGGGGGCTCAGGTCGCCCGGAGGCATCAGCCTGTCAGGGAGAAGCCGTGCTGGGCTGCAGAGCCCAGAAGCCATCCCCACGAGAGCCCAGGGGCGTGAGGAGGGGAACAGCCCTGCCCAAGTGCGGCCACAGGGCTGGGCTGATGGGCAGTTGCCCTTGCAGAGGGCCCAGCAGTGGGGCTCAGGCTCCCACAGCAGCCTTACATCATCAAAGAGCGGCAGGAGCTTCTCCACCAGCTGCAGAGCGGTCAGGCTGGCCTCCTCCCTCGTCATATGACCCAGCACATTTCTGAAGACCAGCAGGGCCTTCATCTTGTTGTCTGTGTTGGCATTCTCCTGGGTCTCCATGATGTCCGGCAGCAGGACCGGCATTTTTCTTGCCTGTAGGAAGCACAGAATTTTCTTCTTGTGAAGCGGCGAAAGACCAGCCGGGCAGAAATGCTCTGGCCACTAAGCACCAGCCTCCCGTCCGCCTTCCTGGCAGGTGGCACAGGACTCCCAAACCAAAGGGGCGGAAGGCTTGGTAACTCTCTGGGCCTGGAAAGCTCCCCAGGCAGCCACCACCAGGCCCCTCCATGGCAGCGCTCTGCAGACCCCCACGGCTCGCGCACCGCAGGGTGCGGGCAAGGGCAGCCATCTCCAAGCTGGCAATGAGCAGGCTGTGACCCCTTCATGACAGAGGCCCACTGCCCCAGCCCCAGAGTCAGCCCGTAGCATCAGCTGTACCCTGGGCTCTGGCTCATCCCCTCTCTCAGCAGAACACTTCTTCTGGGGACAGTGCTCCCTCGACTGAGGCAGCTTGGTGCTGGCTGCCTCGGTGCGGAGCAAAACTCCTGCCTGGCACCACGGGGATGTGCCAGGAGCGAGAGCTCCTGCAGGTGGGTGAGGGAGCCTTTCTCCTTGCACTGCAGCGGCAAGCTCCGAGCCTGAAGGAGCCTGGGGCCCGTGAAGGGGACAGCGAGGGCATTTGGAGCCGTCACTCCACCTCCTGACTCCCAGCCCAGGCCAAGCCACCGCGTTACCCACTGCCCCAGCCCCAGGCTGCCAACATGGCTTCAGTTGGCTAGGCCCCGCTCACCGTCTCACGTCTCTTGACTCTTGGATTCCTTCTTAGAGTTGTGGCAGGTAGCAAGCTGCTTCAGGAGTCCATCGCGGGGATGGATACCTGCCTTTGTTAACACTGAAGCCATGGCTTTTCCTCACCTCGTTCCTGTTTGCTGAACTGGTACGTAGGTCTGGTCATTTGGGAAACCAAGCTGCAGCTGGATGGCCATTCACAGACAGGCTCCAATCCAGAGGGTGAAGGATCTGAATGTCCGGATGCCACAAACCTGTCTCCAGGGAGCTCCTTAAAGCAAAAGAGGGAAAAAGCCCCACCGTGGTGGGGAACGTCAGAAGAAGTCAAGTCGTATGTTACATTTTAGTACTCAACCAGCTTAAAATCTCACGTGTCACCTCTCCTTAGGCATAAACGGCTTCCTGAGCAGAATGGGACCTTGTTTTCCTGCTCACGTCTTTGCCCTTAAGAAAATGGCTTAGTGTTTTAGCACCACATGTTTGACTGTCACCAGCCATGATTTCTAAACAAGCAGAGGGATAACTTAGAGGGTATTAACATTATCAAGTAGCTGAGGCATTACTTAGTAAAACGCACTTTTCCTGGACAGGTACAAATACGTACAGCCATTTGCAGTCCTCAGAGCATCTAACCTCGCAGAAAGTCTTGCCTCTCATGTTAGCTCAGGTAGGTTTTCGATCCGTTCAGGTTTTTGCCAGGGAGGTGGGGGGGTGGGGTGGGTTATAAACCCCCCCCCAATACCTTAAAAGCACTAAACTTTTCCTCATTTCCAAACACGGGAGGGGACAGGCGGTGGAAGGGGGGGGGGGGGGGAAGGGAGCAACCAACGTGCAGTCTTAGTTTGTGAAATTCACACCATTTAAATCATAGAATGTCCTGAGTCGGAAGGGACCCACAAGGATCATCGAGTCCAACTGCTGTCCCTGCACAGGACAACCCCCAAATTCACACCATATATCTGAGGGCGTTGTCCAAATGCTTCTTGAATATTGTCAGGCAGAAAGAAGACTTAGCAGAAGAGACATGAGGAATCTGTGAAGGTATACTGTTTGAATACAGCCTACTGTCAAAGGTGCGGCACCATCCACTTTTCACAGGTCAGTGGAGGCTTCTCCCTCAGTAGCATATGGATGTCAGGGCCGATGGAAACGGAAAACTTCATCTCCTCCTCTAGATACAGCCAAGAAAGACAGAAGCAGCATCTACCAGCCACCAGCGCCTTCTAAAACAGTACTTAACACAAAGACAGACTAAATATATTCTCAGCCTAGCAGAGGTGCGAGTTAGATAGCATTTTTTTCTCTTCTAACATTTTTGTGGACATCCATTCTTCTAATACGAAGACCATGTTTCACCGCGGAGCTCACTTGGAAAGAGCTATTCATGCCAAATCAAATAGCTTAAAAAGAGTGGGAGCAGAACGTCTATGACATTTCACTTTTACACCCACAAAATTAGCCAAGAGACAAGGAAAAATTAAAACCCTGCAGCCGCGAGTACTGTCTTAGGCAGGGTCTCTGTGACAATTACGCCTTTACGCCAGGCAAAGAGTGCGCCGGGACTTGTAAGCTACATCAGTCGCACATTGCAACAAGCAACTCTCCTGTTAATTGCATGCTGAATTCAACAAAAAAAAATCAGCGGAAACCCCACCAAACCCACAGAAACCAAACACAGTTGGTTCTCTGCTCTGTTTGGAGCCCACACAAGTCGGTCACCACAGCCCTGGCCGAGAGACTGTCCATAACAGAGCTCGGTTCTGCCCAAGGCATTTTCGACGCCCTCTGTCCTAACCAGAAGAAGCAGAAGCAGTTCCCCAACCACCACAATGTCTCCAAAATGAAAACCGTCGGGGGAACGTACCATCGGGCAATGCCTGCAGCTCACAGGCTTCATCCTTCTGCTGCAAGAGCCGAGGACAGCCTGGGGAAAACGCCGGTGTCAGAGGGTGCAGCCTGCAGACCTCCAGCTACACCCATCCCCACAGCCCAGGCCGCGCTGCTCCAGAGAGCGCAGGCTCAGAAACCTCCTCCAGGGCCGGAGGCAGCGGCCACGTTCCTGAGCCCAAGGCCCAGGGGCTACCACCAGATCAAACCTGTCACTCTCTCAAACCCCTCGCGCCTCACGTTGGGTCCCACGATGGTCCGGGGCTGATGCAGGCTGCTGGAGCCTGGTGACCGAGGCCGGGAGACAACCGTCCTGCCAAACCTCTCCCAGGCCCAGACCCCCCAGAACTGGCCCGGTCCTGGCCCGGTCAGGCACTGCCCCAGTGGCAAGACACCCCCCACATGGGCAAATCACGCCCAGGGGCAGATACCCCGGCCATGGGCAAACCTTCCCCCCAGGGCAAATGCCCCCACCCCAGGTGCAGCTCCCCCACCCAGGCACAGATACTCCCCAGGGACAGATACCCCTGGGGGCAGAGATCCCCACCCCATGTGTAGCACCTATTTACCGTCTTTCTCTCAAACCACAAGTTTTCTCACTTTAACCTGTATCTTTAACCTGTATCCCAGGGCGCTGGGTGTGGAGCAGGGCTCTGCTGCCTGCAGCCGAGAGCCCCGCTTAGGGCAGAGCCCAGCACCAGGCAGGCTGGCAGCAGGGAGGGGACCCCCAGCCCAGCCCCGGAGAGCGGAGAGGTTCCAAGGGACGTGCGGGGACGGCCTGGGCTTGGCCCCAGAGAGGGGAGCTGCTGGCCAGGGGTGGTGAGGAGCTCTCTCCTGCTGGGCATTTGATGGCCTCCCTCCTCCCAGCCCTTGGGGAGGTGACTGTGGGGAGCCTGGCTGATGGCACCGGGCATGGCCTGGCCCTGTCCTGTGGACGCCATGCTCTGCTCAGCCCTGGCAGCTGCTGGGGTAACGGCGGGATTTGGGGTCTGGCCAATGCTGTCGCACTGGCGAGTGGGCCGTGTCAGGGGCAGAGGCCAAAGGGCTGGGAGCCCAGCGGAGGTGGCGCAGGGTGCCCCTGGGGGCACAGCTCTTCCCTCTCCACAGGAAAACTTCTCCCCCGGCTCCCGGACAAGGATGTGCAAGCCCAGAGCATGCCAGAGGTGGCCGCGTCTGAACACCACGATGAAAGCTCCAGGTTTTGCAGTCCAGCAGGGCAGCTGGGGCCTTGTGGCAAGGACACCCTGCCTCAGTGTGTGCTGTGCTGCCGTGGGCTGCTGGAAAGCTTGGGCGTCAGGCAGCTCTCAGGGCAGTCCTGGGGCCTTCAGGGTCCACCTTTTGCCCTCGGCCTCCCCAGAGAAAAGGCTTCCACCGGAGGTGAACAAACAGGACTTCTTCGGGGGGAAAGCCCAACAGAGGGCTGGAATTCTAAAACCATGATGGGGCCAGGGTGTGCTGAGGGGTGAGCTGTCCTGCACACAGTGGCAGAGGCCCAGAACAACGCTGTTTGCTCAGCACGCTCAGGGTGCTTCCCGTGTGAAGGACACCACGGCCTTGGGCTTGTGCTTTCAGCACACCACCTTTAATCCAACAGAGCCATTTTCTTGGAGAGAGCTTCACTTCTGCCCGGCTTTGCAGGGCCAGCAGCAGAGCGCCCACAGGGCCCATCCCCGTTTTGGCTTCTTCCTGGGAGTTCTCAGGATCAGCACGGTCTGAATTGCCAGGGACGAGACCGAGAGGTCGTCATCTTTCTCCAAACGCTGGAGGGCTGCAAGAGGAGGAAAGAGAACAGAGCTGAAACCCACCGATCTGCAGAGACCCCTGCAACGCATCCCTTCCGGACCATGCCAGCTCCACCCATCCTTTTCCCTGGCCAGGAGAGCAGGTGGGACAAAGGCATCAGCGGGAAGCTGCTGCTCAGGAGCGCCCCAAATGCCCCTGAGATGTTCCTCTGCCCTTGAAGCGCTTCCCTGCAGCAGGGCAAGGCATGGCAGCACCCTGCCCAGGCTGGGGCCCCTGCCCCACCAGCCCCGCCACGCACAGCACTGCCCCTGCTCACCGTTGCAGATCTCAGCCAGCTTCTCCTCGCTTTGGTCCCTCCGGTGCCGCGCAGCGAGCCCTAGGCACAGAGCTGTGTCAGACCTCCCGCTCCCCAGCGTGCTCCCAGCAGCACAGCTCCCGGCTCTGCGGGTTTGGCTGCACACCCTCCTCCCCCTCAGCAGGGTGACCCCAGGAAGGACAGTACCCGAGGCGGGCTGGGACTGAGCAAGGCGGCCACCAAGCCCACCTGCATGGGCAGGGCTGGGAGAGGGAGGCCCAGAGCCCCTGGCTGCCCAGGCCCTGCACGGGGCAGCCGGGGCTCTGGCAGCCACAGGGCTGCCCCTTGCTGCCAGTGCAGCGGCTGGGACTGGGGCCACGCTGCCAAAAGAGGGACCCCAGGGGCTGTGGCTCACCAATGAACCTCACGGCTGCCTCTCGCAAGGGGACCTGAGCATCCTTCAGGTATGGCAGGCTCTGACTCAGATAGTCTTCAACTCTGCTCCTGTCCTGCACCAGCTGGAGAGAGCACAAGGGCATGGGGCTGGCACAGGCCCTCCCCAGTTACCCGGACGGGTCCCTCCTCCCAGCACCCCTGGTCCCCCTCCCACCTCAGGCCATTCCCGTGTCCCAGCCAGGAGCCCTGTGGGGCTGAGGTTCAGAGAGAGCCGCAGGCAGAGGCAGGTCTGGAGGTCCTGAGCGCCCTCTGTCCCACTGCCAGGGCCTGGCTGGGCTAGGGTCTCGTTCGACATCTTGAGGGTGGGGAGGGGAGAGGGGCCTGGAGAAGAGCCCTTGGGGGGGCTCTGTGCCTGGGGGCAGGGAAGGCGGGTGCAGCTCCAGGCTGCGGGCTCTGGGCTGGAGCAGGGCAGGCCAGGCACAGCTGCACAGGGGCACCCCTTGTCCAGCCCGGGCCCTGGGCCTGGGGGTTGTCCTCACCAAGCACTCCCCAATTCTCCAGGTCTGCTCTGTCTGCGTCAGGTGCTTGAGCTGCCTCCACTTCAGCAGCTTTGCAGCGACAAGGAGGGCTTCCTGAGAGGCCTGCAGAGGGGGACAGGGATTGGGGGGATTGGGGCTCAAAGCCCTGGCCTCCAACACCTGCAGGGCCAGGAGTGCAGGGAGCAGGGATGGGAGGGGACCCCACATCTCCGTCCTCTGCAGCAATGGTGGGACTGGGGCAGGGATGGAGGGCAGCTCTGCCCTGTCCTCTGACTCGGGCAGTTGGAGCCTGGGGTGAGACAGACGCCAAGAGGCCAACTGCCAGCAGCCCTTGCCCCTCCCTGATGCCCAGCCCACCCCTGTGCTGGCAGCACGCCCTTCCCCGCATCACTGGTCACGTTTGAAATCTGTACCTTGGCCACGCTCTCGCTCTGGTCACTCATGCGGAAGAAGAGTAGGAGCAGGCTTCTGCGCACGTTCTCCTTCACCTGCCGCTTGTGGCTCCCCACCACCATCTGCAGCACCTCTTTGAAGAGGCAGATGGAGAGCTCTCGCAGCTGGCTGGACTCCTGGGAGGGAGGAGGACAGGAGGACTTCAGCAACAGCCGCTCCCTGAGCAAGGGCGTTAGCGTGGCTGATGTGAGGAGAGATGCTTTGCAGTCAGGTTCTTCACACAGGAGCCGTGGGCCAGATCTGCAGCCGTGGCTGAATGGGCCCGGGCCCACGAAAGGCCACGCATGAAGTTTCCATCAGGCGGTGCCTGTGCCAGCCCCCAGCATTCACCACCAGCCACACCAGCCACACCAGCGCAGAGCTCCCCAGGGACCGGGCTGGCCCTCAGCAATGCCTCCGGGGCACACATGGCCGCCTCAGCCTTAGCCCCTTGCCATGGCGCCTGGGGAGAACGTCTGGTCCTGCCTGGCAGCGCAGCTGGGGGAGGCCTCGCGGAGCTGAGAGCAGCTCTTGGCCTGCAGGTGCTTTGCCCAGGGGCTGCGCTGGGCCCCAGCACAGGGGGCTCAGGTCGCCCGGAGGCATCAGCCTGTCAGGGAGAAGCCGTGCTGGGCTGCAGAGCCCAGAAGCCATCCCCACGAGAGCGCAGGGGCGTGAGGAGGGGAACAGCCCTGCCCAAGTGCGGCCACAGGGCTGGGCTGATGGGCAGTTGCCCTTGCAGAGGGCCCAGCAGTGGGGCTCAGGCTCCCACAGCAGCCTTACATCATCAAAGAGCGGCAGGAGCTTCTCCACCAGCTGCAGAGCGGTCAGGCTGGCCTCCTCCCTCGTCATATGACCCAGCACATTTCTGAAGACCAGCAGGGCCTTCATCTTGTTGTCTGTGTTGGCATTCTCCTGGGTCTCCATGATGTCCGGCAGCAGGACCGGCATTTTTCTTGCCTGTAGGAAGCACAGAATTTTCTTCTTGTGAAGCGGCGAAAGACCAGCCGGGCAGAAATGCTCTGGCCACTAAGCACCAGCCTCCCGTCCGCCTTCCTGGCAGGTGGCACAGGACTCCCAAACCAAAGGGGCGGAAGGCTTGGTAACTCTCTGGGCCTGGAAAGCTCCCCAGGCAGCCACCACCAGGCCCCTCCATGGCAGCGCTCTGCAGACCCCCACGGCTCGCGCACCGCAGGGTGCGGGCAAGGGCAGCCATCTCCAAGCTGGCAATGAGCAGGCTGTGACCCCTTCATGACAGAGGCCCACTGCCCCAGCCCCAGAGTCAGCCCGTAGCATCAGCTGTACCCTGGGCTCTGGCTCATCCCCTCTCTCAGCAGAACACTTCTTCTGGGGACAGTGCTCCCTCGACTGAGGCAGCTTGGTGCTGGCTGCCTCGGTGCGGAGCAAAACTCCTGCCTGGCACCACGGGGATGTGCCAGGAGCGAGAGCTCCTGCAGGTGGGTGAGGGAGCCTTTCTCCTTGCACTGCAGCGGCAAGCTCCGAGCCTGAAGGAGCCTGGGGCCCGTGAAGGGGACAGCGAGGGCATTTGGAGCCGTCACTCCACCTCCTGACTCCCAGCCCAGGCCAAGCCACCGCGTTACCCACTGCCCCAGCCCCAGGCTGCCAACATGGCTTCAGTTGGCTAGGCCCCGCTCACCGTCTCACGTCTCTTGACTCTTGGATTCCTTCTTAGAGTTGTGGCAGGTAGCAAGCTGCTTCAGGAGTCCATCGCGGGGATGGATACCTGCCTTTGTTAACACTGAAGCCATGGCTTTTCCTCACCTCGTTCCTGTTTGCTGAACTGGTACGTAGGTCTGGTCATTTGGGAAACCAAGCTGCAGCTGGATGGCCATTCACAGACAGGCTCCAATCCAGAGGGTGAAGGATCTGAATGTCCGGATGCCACAAACCTGTCTCCAGGGAGCTCCTTAAAGCAAAAGAGGGAAAAAGCCCCACCGTGGTGGGGAACGTCAGAAGAAGTCAAGTCGTATGTTACATTTTAGTACTCAACCAGCTTAAAATCTCACGTGTCACCTCTCCTTAGGCATAAACGGCTTCCTGAGCAGAATGGGACCTTGTTTTCCTGCTCACGTCTTTGCCCTTAAGAAAATGGCTTAGTGTTTTAGCACCACATGTTTGACTGTCACCAGCCATGATTTCTAAACAAGCAGAGGGATAACTTAGAGGGTATTAACATTATCAAGTAGCTGAGGCATTACTTAGTAAAACGCACTTTTCCTGGACAGGTACAAATACGTACAGCCATTTGCAGTCCTCAGAGCATCTAACCTCGCAGAAAGTCTTGCCTCTCATGTTAGCTCAGGTAGGTTTTCGATCCGTTCAGGTTTTTGCCAGGGAGGTGGGGGGGTGGGGTGGGTTATAAACCCCCCCCAATACCTTAAAAGCACTAAACTTTTCCTCATTTCCAAACGCGGGAGGGGACAGGCGGTGGAAGGGGGGGGGGGGAAGGGAGCAACCAACGTGCAGTCTTAGTTTGTGAAATTCACACCATATATCTGAGGGCGTTGTCCAAATGCTTCTTGAATATTGTCAGGCAGAAAGAAGACTTAGCAGAAGAGACATGAGGAATCTGTGAAGGTATACTGTTTGAATACAGCCTACTGTCAAAGGTGCGGCACCATCCACTTTTCACAGGTCAGTGGAGGCTTCTCCCTCAGTAGCATATGGATGTCAGGGCCAATGGAAACGGAAAACTTCATCTCCTCCTCTAGATACAGCCAAGAAAGACAGAAGCAGCATCTACCAGCCACCAGCGCCTTCTAAAACAGTACTTAACACAAAGACAGACTAAATATATTCTCAGCCTAGCAGAGGTGCGAGTTAGATAGCATTTTTTTCTCTTCTAACATTTTTGTGGACATCCATTCTTCTAATACGAAGACCATGTTTCACCGCGGAGCTCACTTGGAAAGAGCTATTCATGCCAAATCAAATAGCTTAAAAAGAGTGGGAGCAGAACGTCTATGACATTTCACTTTTACACCCACAAAATTAGCCAAGAGACAAGGAAAAATTAAAACCCTGCAGCCGCGAGTACTGTCTTAGGCAGGGTCTCTGTGACAATTACGCCTTTACGCCAGGCAAAGAGTGCGCCGGGACTTGTAAGCTACATCAGTCGCACATTGCAACAAGCAACTCTCCTGTTAATTGCATGCTGAATTCAACAAAAAAAAATCAGCGGAAACCCCACCAAACCCACAGAAACCAAACACAGTTGGTTCTCTGCTCTGTTTGGAGCCCACACAAGTCGGTCACCACAGCCCTGGCCGAGAGACTGTCCATAACAGAGCTCGGTTCTGCCCAAGGCATTTTCGACGCCCTCTGTCCTAACCAGAAGAAGCAGAAGCAGTTCCCCAACCACCACAATGTCTCCAAAATGAAAACCGTCGGGGGAACGTACCATCGGGCAATGCCTGCAGCTCACAGGCTTCATCCTTCTGCTGCAAGAGCCGAGGACAGCCTGGGGAAAACGCCGGTGTCAGAGGGTGCAGCCTGCAGACCTCCAGCTACACCCATCCCCACAGCCCAGGCCGCGCTGCTCCAGAGAGCGCAGGCTCAGAAACCTCCTCCAGGGCCGGAGGCAGCGGCCACGTTCCTGAGCCCAAGGCCCAGGGGCTACCACCAGATCAAACCTGTCACTCTCTCAAACCCCTCGCGCCTCACGTTGGGTCCCACGATGGTCCGGGGCTGATGCAGGCTGCTGGAGCCTGGTGACCGAGGCCGGGAGACAACCGTCCTGCCAAACCTCTCCCAGGCCCAGACCCCCCAGAACTGGCCCGGTCCTGGCCCGGTCAGGCACTGCCCCAGTGGCAAGACACCCCCCACATGGGCAAATCACGCCCAGGGGCAGATACCCCGGCCATGGGCAAACCTTCCCCCCAGGGCAAATGCCCCCACCCCAGGTGCAGCTCCCCCACCCAGGCACAGATACTCCCCAGGGACAGATACCCCTGGGGGCAGAGATCCCCACCCCATGTGTAGCACCTATTTACCGTCTTTCTCTCAAACCACAAGTTTTCTCACTTTAACCTGTATCTTTAACCTGTATCCCAGGGCGCTGGGTGTGGAGCAGGGCTCTGCTGCCTGCAGCCGAGAGCCCCGCTTAGGGCAGAGCCCAGCACCAGGCAGGCTGGCAGCAGGGAGGGGACCCCCAGCCCAGCCCCGGAGAGCGGAGAGGTTCCAAGGGACGTGCGGGGACGGCCTGGGCTTGGCCCCAGAGAGGGGAGCTGCTGGCCAGGGGTGGTGAGGAGCTCTCTCCTGCTGGGCATTTGATGGCCTCCCTCCTCCCAGCCCTTGGGGAGGTGACTGTGGGGAGCCTGGCTGATGGCACCGGGCATGGCCTGGCCCTGTCCTGTGGACGCCATGCTCTGCTCAGCCCTGGCAGCTGCTGGGGTAACGGCGGGATTTGGGGTCTGGCCAATGCTGTCGCACTGGCGAGTGGGCCGTGTCAGGGGCAGAGGCCAAAGGGCTGGGAGCCCAGCGGAGGTGGCGCAGGGTGCCCCTGGGGGCACAGCTCTTCCCTCTCCACAGGAAAACTTCTCCCCCGGCTCCCGGACAAGGATGTGCAAGCCCAGAGCATGCCAGAGGTGGCCGCGTCTGAACACCACGATGAAAGCTCCAGGTTTTGCAGTCCAGCAGGGCAGCTGGGGCCTTGTGGCAAGGACACCCTGCCTCAGTGTGTGCTGTGCTGCCGTGGGCTGCTGGAAAGCTTGGGCGTCAGGCAGCTCTCAGGGCAGTCCTGGGGCCTTCGGGGTCCACCTTTTGCCCTCGGCCTCCCCAGAGAAAAGGCTTCCACCGGAGGTGAACAAACAGGACTTCTTCGGGGGGAAAGCCCAACAGAGGGCTGGAATTCTAAAACCATGATGGGGCCAGGGTGTGCTGAGGGGTGAGCTGTCCTGCACACAGTGGCAGAGGCCCAGAACAACGCTGTTTGCTCAGCACGCTCAGGGTGCTTCCCGTGTGAAGGACACCACGGCCTTGGGCTTGTGCTTTCAGCACACCACCTTTAATCCAACAGAGCCATTTTCTTGGAGAGAGCTTCACTTCTGCCCGGCTTTGCAGGGCCAGCAGCAGAGCGCCCACAGGGCCCATCCCCGTTTTGGCTTCTTCCTGGGAGTTCTCAGGATCAGCACGGTCTGAATTGCCAGGGACGAGACCGAGAGGTCGTCATCTTTCTCCAAACGCTGGAGGGCTGCAAGAGGAGGAAAGAGAACAGAGCTGAAACCCACCGATCTGCAGAGACCCCTGCAACGCATCCCTTCCGGACCATGCCAGCTCCACCCATCCTTTTCCCTGGCCAGGAGAGCAGGTGGGACAAAGGCATCAGCGGGAAGCTGCTGCTCAGGAGCGCCCCAAATGCCCCTGAGATGTTCCTCTGCCCTTGAAGCGCTTCCCTGCAGCAGGGCAAGGCATGGCAGCACCCTGCCCAGGCTGGGGCCCCTGCCCCACCAGCCCCGCCACGCACAGCACTGCCCCTGCTCACCGTTGCAGATCTCAGCCAGCTTCTCCTCGCTTTGGTCCCTCCGGTGCCGCGCAGCGAGCCCTAGGCACAGAGCTGTGTCAGACCTCCCGCTCCCCAGCGTGCTCCCAGCAGCACAGCTCCCGGCTCTGCGGGTTTGGCTGCACACCCTCCTCCCCCTCAGCAGGGTGACCCCAGGAAGGACAGTACCCGAGGCGGGCTGGGACTGAGCAAGGCGGCCACCAAGCCCACCTGCATGGGCAGGGCTGGGAGAGGGAGGCCCAGAGCCCCTGGCTGCCCAGGCCCTGCACGGGGCAGCCGGGGCTCTGGCAGCCACAGGGCTGCCCCTTGCTGCCAGTGCAGCGGCTGGGACTGGGGCCACGCTGCCAAAAGAGGGACCCCAGGGGCTGTGGCTCACCAATGAACCTCACGGCTGCCTCTCGCAAGGGGACCTGAGCATCCTTCAGGTATGGCAGGCTCTGACTCAGATAGTCTTCAACTCTGCTCCTGTCCTGCACCAGCTGGAGAGAGCACAAGGGCATGGGGCTGGCACAGGCCCTCCCCAGTTACCCGGACGGGTCCCTCCTCCCAGCACCCCTGGTCCCCCTCCCACCTCAGGCCATTCCCGTGTCCCAGCCAGGAGCCCTGTGGGGCTGAGGTTCAGAGAGAGCCGCAGGCAGAGGCAGGTCTGGAGGTCCTGAGCGCCCTCTGTCCCACTGCCAGGGCCTGGCTGGGCTAGGGTCTCGTTCGACATCTTGAGGGTGGGGAGGGGAGAGGGGCCTGGAGAAGAGCCCTTGGGGGGGCTCTGTGCCTGGGGGCAGGGAAGGCGGGTGCAGCTCCAGGCTGCGGGCTCTGGGCTGGAGCAGGGCAGGCCAGGCACAGCTGCACAGGGGCACCCCTTGTCCAGCCCGGGCCCTGGGCCTGGGGGTTGTCCTCACCAAGCACTCCCCAATTCTCCAGGTCTGCTCTGTCTGCGTCAGGTGCTTGAGCTGCCTCCACTTCAGCAGCTTTGCAGCGACAAGGAGGGCTTCCTGAAAGGCCTGCAGAGGGGGACAGGGATTGGGGGGATTGGGGCTCAAAGCCCTGGCCTCCAACACCTGCAGGGGCAGGAGTGCAGGGAGCAGGGATGGGAGGGGACCCCACATCTCCGTCCTCTGCAGCAATGGTGGGACTGGGGCAGGGATGGAGGGCAGCTCTGCCCTGTCCTCTGACTCGGGCAGTTGGAGCCTGGGGTGAGACAGACGCCAAGAGGCCAACTGCCAGCAGCCCTTGCCCCTCCCTGATGCCCAGCCCACCCCTGTGCTGGCAGCACGCCCTTCCCCGCATCACTGGTCACGTTTGAAATCTGTACCTTGGCCACGCTCTCGCTCTGGTCACTCATGCGGAAGAAGAGTAGGAGCAGGCTTCTGCGCACGTTCTCCTTCACCTGCCGCTTGTGGCTCCCCACCACCATCTGCAGCACCTCTTTGAAGAGGCAGATGGAGAGCTCTCGCAGCTGGCTGGACTCCTGGGAGGGAGGAGGACAGGAGGACTTCAGCAACAGCCGCTCCCTGAGCAAGGGCGTTAGCGTGGCTGATGTGAGGAGAGATGCTTTGCAGTCAGGTTCTTCACACAGGAGCCGTGGGCCAGATCTGCAGCCGTGGCTGAATGGGCCCGGGCCCACGAAAGGCCACGCATGAAGTTTCCATCAGGCGGTGCCTGTGCCAGCCCCCAGCATTCACCACCAGCCACACCAGCCACACCAGCGCAGAGCTCCCCAGGGACCGGGCTGGCCCTCAGCAATGCCTCCGGGGCACACATGGCCGCCTCAGCCTTAGCCCCTTGCCATGGCGCCTGGGGAGAACGTCTGGTCCTGCCTGGCAGCGCAGCTGGGGGAGGCCTCACGGAGCTGAGAGCAGCTCTTGGCCTGCAGGTGCTTTGCCCAGGGGCTGCGCTGGGCCCCAGCACAGGGGGCTCAGGTCGCCCGGAGGCATCAGCCTGTCAGGGAGAAGCCGTGCTGGGCTGCAGAGCCCAGAAGCCATCCCCACGAGAGCGCAGGGGCGTGAGGAGGGGAACAGCCCTGCCCAAGTGCGGCCACAGGGCTGGGCTGATGGGCAGTTGCCCTTGCAGAGGGCCCAGCAGTGGGGCTCAGGCTCCCACAGCAGCCTTACATCATCAAAGAGCGGCAGGAGCTTCTCCACCAGCTGCAGAGCGGTCAGGCTGGCCTCCTCCCTCGTCATATGACCCAGCACATTTCTGAAGACCAGCAGGGCCTTCATCTTGTTGTCTGTGTTGGCATTCTCCTGGGTCTCCATGATGTCCGGCAGCAGGACCGGCATTTTTCTTGCCTGTAGGAAGCACAGAATTTTCTTCTTGTGAAGCGGCGAAAGACCAGCTGGGCAGAAATGCTCTGGCCACTAAGCACCAGCCTCCCGTCCGCCTTCCTGGCAGGTGGCACAGGACTCCCAAACCAAAGGGGCGGAAGGCTTGGTAACTCTCTGGGCCTGGAAAGCTCCCCAGGCAGCCACCACCAGGCCCCTCCATGGCAGCGCTCTGCAGACCCCCACGGCTCGCGCACCGCAGGGTGCGGGCAAGGGCAGCCATCTCCAAGCTGGCAATGAGCAGGCTGTGACCCCTTCATGACAGAGGCCCACTGCCCCAGCCCCAGAGTCAGCCCGTAGCACCAGCTGTACCCTGGGCTCTGGCTCATCCCCTCTCTCAGCAGAACACTTCTTCTGGGGACAGTGCTCCCTCGACTGAGGCAGCTTGGTGCTGGCTGCCTCGGTGCGGAGCAAAACTCCTGCCTGGCACCACGGGGATGTGCCAGGAGCGAGAGCTCCTGCAGGTGGGTGAGGGAGCCTTTCTCCTTGCACTGCAGCGGCAAGCTCCGAGCCTGAAGGAGCCTGGGGCCCGTGAAGGGGACAGCGAGGGCATTTGGAGCCGTCACTCCACCTCCTGACTCCCAGCCCAGGCCAAGCCACCGCGTTACCCACTGCCCCAGCCCCAGGCTGCCAACATGGCTTCAGTTGGCTAGGCCCCGCTCACCGTCTCACGTCTCTTGACTCTTGGATTCCTTCTTAGAGTTGTGGCAGGTAGCAAGCTGCTTCAGGAGTCCATCGCGGGGATGGATACCTGCCTTTGTTAACACTGAAGCCATGGCTTTTCCTCACCTCGTTCCTGTTTGCTGAACTGGTACGTAGGTCTGGTCATTTGGGAAACCAAGCTGCAGCTGGATGGCCATTCACAGACAGGCTCCAATCCAGAGGGTGAAGGATCTGAATGTCCGGATGCCACAAACCTGTCTCCAGGGAGCTCCTTAAAGCAAAAGAGGGAAAAAGCCCCACCGTGGTGGGGAACGTCAGAAGAAGTCAAGTCGTATGTTACATTTTAGTACTCAACCAGCTTAAAATCTCACGTGTCACCTCTCCTTAGGCATAAACGGCTTCCTGAGCAGAATGGGACCTTGTTTTCCTGCTCACGTCTTTGCCCTTAAGAAAATGGCTTAGTGTTTTAGCACCACATGTTTGACTGTCACCAGCCATGATTTCTAAACAAGCAGAGGGATAACTTAGAGGGTATTAACATTATCAAGTAGCTGAGGCATTACTTAGTAAAACGCACTTTTCCTGGACAGGTACAAATACGTACAGCCATTTGCAGTCCTCAGAGCATCTAACCTCGCAGAAAGTCTTGCCTCTCATGTTAGCTCAGGTAGGTTTTCGATCCGTTCAGGTTTTTGCCAGGGAGGTGGGGGGGTGGGGTGGGTTATAAACCCCCCCCAATACCTTAAAAGCACTAAACTTTTCCTCATTTCCAAACGCGGGAGGGGACAGGCGGTGGAAGGGGGGGGGGGGAAGGGAGCAACCAACGTGCAGTCTTAGTTTGTGAAATTCACACCATATATCTGAGGGCGTTGTCCAAATGCTTCTTGAATATTGTCAGGCAGAAAGAAGACTTAGCAGAAGAGACATGAGGAATCTGTGAAGGTATACTGTTTGAATACAGCCTACTGTCAAAGGTGCGGCACCATCCACTTTTCACAGGTCAGTGGAGGCTTCTCCCTCAGTAGCATATGGATGTCAGGGCCGATGGAAATGGAAAACTTCATCGCCTCCTCTAGATACAGCCAAGAAAGACAGAAGCAGCATCTACCAGCCACCAGCGCCTTCTAAAACAGTACTTAACACAAAGACAGACTAAATATATTCTCAGCCTAGCAGAGGTGCGAGTTAGATAGCATTTTTTTCTCTTCTAACATTTTTGTGGACATCCATTCTTCTAATACGAAGACCATGTTTCACCGCGGAGCTCACTTGGAAAGAGCTATTCATGCCAAATCAAATAGCTTAAAAAGAGTGGGAGCAGAACGTCTATGACATTTCACTTTTACACCCACAAAATTAGCCAAGAGACAAGGAAAAATTAAAACCCTGCAGCTGCGAGTACTGTCTTAGGCAGGGTCTCTGTGACAATTACGCCTTTACGCCAGGCAAAGAGTGCGCCGGGACTTGTAAGCTACATCAGTCGCACGTTGCAACAAGCAACTCTCCTGTTAATCGCATGCTGAATTCAACAAAAAAAAATCAGCGGAAACCCCACCAAACCCACAGAAACCAAACACAGTTGGTTCTCTGCTCTGTTTGGAGCCCACACAAGTCGGTCACCACAGCCCTGGCCGAGAGACTGTCCATAACAGAGCTCGGTTCTGCCCAAGGCATTTTCGACGCCCTCTGTCCTAACCAGAAGAAGCAGAAGCAGTTCCCCAACCACCGCAATGTCTCCAAAATGAAAACCGTCGGGGGAACGTACCATCGGGCAATGCCTGCAGCTCACAGGCTTCATCCTTCTGCTGCAAGAGCCGAGGACAGCCTGGGGAAAACGCCGGTGTCAGAGGGTGCAGCCTGCAGACCTCCAGCTACACCCATCCCCACAGCCCAGGCCGCGCTGCTCCAGAGAGCGCAGGCTCAGAAACCTCCTCCAGGGCCGGAGGCAGCGGCCACGTTCCTGAGCCCAAGGCCCAGGGGCTACCACCAGATCAAACCTGTCACTCTCTCAAACCCCTCGCGCCTCACGTTGGGTCCCACGATGGTCCGGGGCTGATGCAGGCTGCTGGAGCCTGGTGACCGAGGCCGGGAGACAACTGTCCTGCCAAACCTCTCCCAGGCCCAGACCCCCCAGCACTGGCCCGGTCCTGGCCCGGTCAGGCACTGCCCCAGTGGCAAGACACCCCCCACATGGGCAAATCACGCCCAGGGGCAGATACCCTGGCCATGGGCAAACCTTCCCCCCAGGGCAAATGCCCCCACCCCAGGTGCAGCTCCCCCACCCAGGCACAGATACTCCCCAGGGACAGATACCCCTGGGGGCAGAGATCCCCACCCCATGTGTAGCACCTATTTACCGTCTTTCTCTCAAACCACAAGTTTTCTCACTTTAACCTGTATCTTTAACCTGTATCCCAGGGCGCTGGGTGTGGAGCAGGGCTCTGCTGCCTGCAGCCGAGAGCCCCGCTTAGGGCAGAGCCCAGCACCAGGCAGGCTGGCAGCAGGGAGGGGACCCCCAGCCCAGCCCCGGAGAGCGGAGAGGTTCCAAGGGACGTGCGGGGACGGCCTGGGCTTGGCCCCAGAGAGGGGAGCTGCTGGCCAGGGGTGGTGAGGAGCTCTCTCCTGCTGGGCATTTGATGGCCTCCCTCCTCCCAGCCCTTGGGGAGGTGACTGTGGGGAGCCTGGCTGATGGCACCGGGCACGGCCTGGCCCTGTCCTGTGGACGCCATGCTCTGCTCAGCCCTGGCAGCTGCTGGGGTAACGGCGGGATTTGGGGTCTGGCCAATGCTGTCGCACTGGCGAGTGGGCCGTGTCAGGGGCAGAGGCCAAAGGGCTGGGAGCCCAGCGGAGGTGGCGCAGGGTGCCCCTGGGGGCACAGCTCTTCCCTCTCCACAGGAAAACTTCTCCCCCGGCTCCCGGACAAGGATGTGCAAGCCCAGAGCATGCCAGAGGTGGCCGCGTCTGAACACCACGATGAAAGCTCCAGGTTTTGCAGTCCAGCAGGGCAGCTGGGGCCTTGTGGCAAGGACACCCTGCCTCAGTGTGTGCTGTGCTGCCGTGGGCTGCTGGAAAGCTTGGGCGTCAGGCAGCTCTCAGGGCAGTCCTGGGGCCTTCAGGGTCCACCTTTTGCCCTCGGCCTCCCCAGAGAAAAGGCTTCCACCGGAGGTGAACAAACAGGACTTCTTCGGGGGGAAAGCCCAACAGAGGGCTGGAATTCTAAAACCATGATGGGGCCAGGGTGTGCTGAGGGGTGAGCTGTCCTGCACACAGTGGCAGAGGCCCAGAACAACGCTGTTTGCTCAGCACGCTCAGGGTGCTTCCCGTGTGAAGGACACCACGGCCTTGGGCTTGTGCTTTCAGCACACCACCTTTAATCCAACAGAGCCATTTTCTTGGAGAGAGCTTCACTTCTGCCCGGCTTTGCAGGGCCAGCAGCAGAGCGCCCACAGGGCCCATCCCCGTTTTGGCTTCTTCCTGGGAGTTCTCAGGATCAGCACGGTCTGAATTGCCAGGGACGAGACCGAGAGGTCGTCATCTTTCTCCAAACGCTGGAGGGCTGCAAGAGGAGGAAAGAGAACAGAGCTGAAACCCACCGATCTGCAGAGACCCCTGCAACGCATCCCTTCCGGACCATGCCAGCTCCACCCATCCTTTTCCCTGGCCAGGAGAGCAGGTGGGACAAAGGCATCAGCGGGAAGCTGCTGCTCAGGAGCGCCCCAAATGCCCCTGAGATGTTCCTCTGCCCTTGAAGCGCTTCCCTGCAGCAGGGCAAGGCATGGCAGCACCCTGCCCAGGCTGGGGCCCCTGCCCCACCAGCCCCGCCACGCACAGCACTGCCCCTGCTCACCGTTGCAGATCTCAGCCAGCTTCTCCTCGCTTTGGTCCCTCCGGTGCCGCGCAGCGAGCCCTAGGCACAGAGCTGTGTCAGACCTCCCGCTCCCCAGCGTGCTCCCAGCAGCACAGCTCCCGGCTCTGCGGGTTTGGCTGCACACCCTCCTCCCCCTCAGCAGGGTGACCCCAGGAAGGACAGTACCCGAGGCGGGCTGGGACTGAGCAAGGCGGCCACCAAGCCCACCTGCATGGGCAGGGCTGGGAGAGGGAGGCCCAGAGCCCCTGGCTGCCCAGGCCCTGCACGGGGCAGCCGGGGCTCTGGCAGCCACAGGGCTGCCCCTTGCTGCCAGTGCAGCGGCTGGGACTGGGGCCACGCTGCCAAAAGAGGGACCCCAGGGGCTGTGGCTCACCAATGAACCTCACGGCTGCCTCTCGCAAGGGGACCTGAGCATCCTTCAGGTATGGCAGGCTCTGACTCAGATAGTCTTCAACTCTGCTCCTGTCCTGCACCAGCTGGAGAGAGCACAAGGGCATGGGGCTGGCACAGGCCCTCCCCAGTTACCCGGACGGGTCCCTCCTCCCAGCACCCCTGGTCCCCCTCCCACCTCAGGCCATTCCCGTGTCCCAGCCAGGAGCCCTGTGGGGCTGAGGTTCAGAGAGAGCCGCAGGCAGAGGCAGGTCTGGAGGTCCTGAGCGCCCTCTGTCCCACTGCCAGGGCCTGGCTGGGCTAGGGTCTCGTTCGACATCTTGAGGGTGGGGAGGGGAGAGGGGCCTGGAGAAGAGCCCTTGGGGGGGCTCTGTGCCTGGGGGCAGGGAAGGCGGGTGCAGCTCCAGGCTGCGGGCTCTGGGCTGGAGCAGGGCAGGCCAGGCACAGCTGCACAGGGGCACCCCTTGTCCAGCCCGGGCCCTGGGCCTGGGGGTTGTCCTCACCAAGCACTCCCCAATTCTCCAGGTCTGCTCTGTCTGCGTCAGGTGCTTGAGCTGCCTCCACTTCAGCAGCTTTGCAGCGACAAGGAGGGCTTCCTGAGAGGCCTGCAGAGGGGGACAGGGATTGGGGGGATTGGGGCTCAAAGCCCTGGCCTCCAACACCTGCAGGGCCAGGAGTGCAGGGAGCAGGGATGGGAGGGGACCCCACATCTCCGTCCTCTGCAGCAATGGTGGGACTGGGGCAGGGATGGAGGGCAGCTCTGCCCTGTCCTCTGACTCGGGCAGTTGGAGCCTGGGGTGAGACAGACGCCAAGAGGCCAACTGCCAGCAGCCCTTGCCCCTCCCTGATGCCCAGCCCACCCCTGTGCTGGCAGCACGCCCTTCCCCGCATCACTGGTCACGTTTGAAATCTGTACCTTGGCCACGCTCTCGCTCTGGTCACTCATGCGGAAGAAGAGTAGGAGCAGGCTTCTGCGCACGTTCTCCTTCACCTGCCGCTTGTGGCTCCCCACCACCATCTGCAGCACCTCTTTGAAGAGGCAGATGGAGAGCTCTCGCAGCTGGCTGGACTCCTGGGAGGGAGGAGGACAGGAGGACTTCAGCAACAGCCGCTCCCTGAGCAAGGGCGTTAGCGTGGCTGATGTGAGGAGAGATGCTTTGCAGTCAGGTTCTTCACACAGGAGCCGTGGGCCAGATCTGCAGCCGTGGCTGAATGGGCCCGGGCCCACGAAAGGCCACGCATGAAGTTTCCATCAGGCGGTGCCTGTGCCAGCCCCCAGCATTCACCACCAGCCACACCAGCCACACCAGCGCAGAGCTCCCCAGGGACCGGGCTGGCCCTCAGCAATGCCTCCGGGGCACACATGGCCGCCTCAGCCTTAGCCCCTTGCCATGGCGCCTGGGGAGAACGTCTGGTCCTGCCTGGCAGCGCAGCTGGGGGAGGCCTCACGGAGCTGAGAGCAGCTCTTGGCCTGCAGGTGCTTTGCCCAGGGGCTGCGCTGGGCCCCAGCACAGGGGGCTCAGGTCGCCCGGAGGCATCAGCCTGTCAGGGAGAAGCCGTGCTGGGCTGCAGAGCCCAGAAGCCATCCCCACGAGAGCGCAGGGGCGTGAGGAGGGGAACAGCCCTGCCCAAGTGCGGCCACAGGGCTGGGCTGATGGGCAGTTGCCCTTGCAGAGGGCCCAGCAGTGGGGCTCAGGCTCCCACAGCAGCCTTACATCATCAAAGAGCGGCAGGAGCTTCTCCACCAGCTGCAGAGCGGTCAGGCTGGCCTCCTCCCTCGTCATATGACCCAGCACATTTCTGAAGACCAGCAGGGCCTTCATCTTGTTGTCTGTGTTGGCATTCTCCTGGGTCTCCATGATGTCCGGCAGCAGGACCGGCATTTTTCTTGCCTGTAGGAAGCACAGAATTTTCTTCTTGTGAAGCGGCGAAAGACCAGCCGGGCAGAAATGCTCTGGCCACTAAGCACCAGCCTCCCGTCCGCCTTCCTGGCAGGTGGCACAGGACTCCCAAACCAAAGGGGCGGAAGGCTTGGTAACTCTCTGGGCCTGGAAAGCTCCCCAGGCAGCCACCACCAGGCCCCTCCATGGCAGCGCTCTGCAGACCCCCACGGCTCGCGCACCGCAGGGTGCGGGCAAGGGCAGCCATCTCCAAGCTGGCAATGAGCAGGCTGTGACCCCTTCATGACAGAGGCCCACTGCCCCAGCCCCAGAGTCAGCCCGTAGCATCAGCTGTACCCTGGGCTCTGGCTCATCCCCTCTCTCAGCAGAACACTTCTTCTGGGGACAGTGCTCCCTCGACTGAGGCAGCTTGGTGCTGGCTGCCTCGGTGCGGAGCAAAACTCCTGCCTGGCACCACGGGGATGTGCCAGGAGCGAGAGCTCCTGCAGGTGGGTGAGGGAGCCTTTCTCCTTGCACTGCAGCGGCAAGCTCCGAGCCTGAAGGAGCCTGGGGCCCGTGAAGGGGACAGCGAGGGCATTTGGAGCCGTCACTCCACCTCCTGACTCCCAGCCCAGGCCAAGCCACCGCGTTACCCACTGCCCCAGCCCCAGGCTGCCAACATGGCTTCAGTTGGCTAGGCCCCGCTCACCGTCTCACGTCTCTTGACTCTTGGATTCCTTCTTAGAGTTGTGGCAGGTAGCAAGCTGCTTCAGGAGTCTATCGCGGGGATGGATACCTGCCTTTGTTAACACTGAAGCCATGGCTTTTCCTCACCTCGTTCCTGTTTGCTGAACTGGTACGTAGGTCTGGTCATTTGGGAAACCAAGCTGCAGCTGGATGGCCATTCACAGACAGGCTCCAATCCAGAGGGTGAAGGATCTGAATGTCCGGATGCCACAAACCTGTCTCCAGGGAGCTCCTTAAAGCAAAAGAGGGAAAAAGCCCCACCGTGGTGGGGAACGTCAGAAGAAGTCAAGTCGTATGTTACATTTTAGTACTCAACCAGCTTAAAATCTCACGTGTCACCTCTCCTTAGGCATAAACGGCTTCCTGAGCAGAATGGGACCTTGTTTTCCTGCTCACGTCTTTGCCCTTAAGAAAATGGCTTAGTGTTTTAGCACCACATGTTTGACTGTCACCAGCCATGATTTCTAAACAAGCAGAGGGATAACTTAGAGGGTATTAACATTATCAAGTAGCTGAGGCATTACTTAGTAAAACGCACTTTTCCTGGACAGGTACAAATACGTACAGCCATTTGCAGTCCTCAGAGCATCTAACCTCGCAGAAAGTCTTGCCTCTCATGTTAGCTCAGGTAGGTTTTCGATCCGTTCAGGTTTTTGCCAGGGAGGTGGGGGGGTGGGGTGGGTTATAAACCCCCCCCAATACCTTAAAAGCACTAAACTTTTCCTCATTTCCAAACACGGGAGGGGACAGGCGGTGGAAGGGGGGGGGGGAAGGGAGCAACCAACGTGCAGTCTTAGTTTGTGAAATTCACACCATATATCTGAGGGCGTTGTCCAAATGCTTCTTGAATATTGTCAGGCAGAAAGAAGACTTAGCAGAAGAGACATGAGGAATCTGTGAAGGTATACTGTTTGAATACAGCCTACTGTCAAAGGTGCGGCACCATCCACTTTTCACAGGTCAGTGGAGGCTTCTCCCTCAGTAGCATATGGATGTCAGGGCCGATGGAAATGGAAAACTTCATCTCCTCCTCTAGATACAGCCAAGAAAGACAGAAGCAGCATCTACCAGCCACCAGCGCCTTCTAAAACAGTACTTAACACAAAGACAGACTAAATATATTCTCAGCCTAGCAGAGGTGCGAGTTAGATAGCATTTTTTTCTCTTCTAACATTTTTGTGGACATCCATTCTTCTAATACGAAGACCATGTTTCACCGCGGAGCTCACTTGGAAAGAGCTATTCATGCCAAATCAAATAGCTTAAAAAGAGTGGGAGCAGAACGTCTATGACATTTCACTTTTACACCCACAAAATTAGCCAAGAGACAAGGAAAAATTAAAACCCTGCAGCTGCGAGTACTGTCTTAGGCAGGGTCTCTGTGACAATTACGCCTTTACGCCAGGCAAAGAGTGCGCCGGGACTTGTAAGCTACATCAGTCGCACGTTGCAACAAGCAACTCTCCTGTTAATCGCATGCTGAATTCAACAAAAAAAAATCAGCGGAAACCCCACCAAACCCACAGAAACCAAACACAGTTGGTTCTCTGCTCTGTTTGGAGCCCACACAAGTCGGTCACCACAGCCCTGGCCGAGAGACTGTCCATAACAGAGCTCGGTTCTGCCCAAGGCATTTTCGACGCCCTCTGTCCTAACCAGAAGAAGCAGAAGCAGTTCCCCAACCACCGCAATGTCTCCAAAATGAAAACCGTCGGGGGAACGTACCATCGGGCAATGCCTGCAGCTCACAGGCTTCATCCTTCTGCTGCAAGAGCCGAGGACAGCCTGGGGAAAACGCCGGTGTCAGAGGGTGCAGCCTGCAGACCTCCAGCTACACCCATCCCCACAGCCCAGGCCGCGCTGCTCCAGAGAGCGCAGGCTCAGAAACCTCCTCCAGGGCCGGAGGCAGCGGCCACGTTCCTGAGCCCAAGGCCCAGGGGCTACCACCAGATCAAACCTGTCACTCTCTCAAACCCCTCGCGCCTCACGTTGGGTCCCACGATGGTCCGGGGCTGATGCAGGCTGCTGGAGCCTGGTGACCGAGGCCGGGAGACAACTGTCCTGCCAAACCTCTCCCAGGCCCAGACCCCCCAGCACTGGCCCGGTCCTGGCCCGGTCAGGCACTGCCCCAGTGGCAAGACACCCCCCACATGGGCAAATCACGCCCAGGGGCAGATACCCTGGCCATGGGCAAACCTTCCCCCCAGGGCAAATGCCCCCACCCCAGGTGCAGCTCCCCCACCCAGGCACAGATACTCCCCAGGGACAGATACCCCTGGGGGCAGAGATCCCCACCCCATGTGTAGCACCTATTTACCGTCTTTCTCTCAAACCACAAGTTTTCTCACTTTAACCTGTATCTTTAACCTGTATCCCAGGGCGCTGGGTGTGGAGCAGGGCTCTGCTGCCTGCAGCCGAGAGCCCCGCTTAGGGCAGAGCCCAGCACCAGGCAGGCTGGCAGCAGGGAGGGGACCCCCAGCCCAGCCCCGGAGAGCGGAGAGGTTCCAAGGGACGTGCGGGGACGGCCTGGGCTTGGCCCCAGAGAGGGGAGCTGCTGGCCAGGGGTGGTGAGGAGCTCTCTCCTGCTGGGCATTTGATGGCCTCCCTCCTCCCAGCCCTTGGGGAGGTGACTGTGGGGAGCCTGGCTGATGGCACCGGGCACGGCCTGGCCCTGTCCTGTGGACGCCATGCTCTGCTCAGCCCTGGCAGCTGCTGGGGTAACGGCGGGATTTGGGGTCTGGCCAATGCTGTCGCACTGGCGAGTGGGCCGTGTCAGGGGCAGAGGCCAAAGGGCTGGGAGCCCAGCGGAGGTGGCGCAGGGTGCCCCTGGGGGCACAGCTCTTCCCTCTCCACAGGAAAACTTCTCCCCCGGCTCCCGGAC